>NW_025765892.1:1507500-1622031 GCF_003918875.1 Haliotis rubra
CATCCAGTCACAGGTGTCTCCATCTCCGGGTGGTGTATACATGGTAGTGGTGCATCCAGTCACAGGTGTCTCCATCTCCGGGTGGTGTATACATGGTAGTGGTGTATACATGGTAGTGGTGCATCCAGTCACAGTCACCATCTCCGGGTGGTGGTGTATACATGGTAGTGTGTATCCATCCAGTCACAGGTGTCTCCATCTCCGGGTGGTGTATACATGGTAGTGGTGTATACATGGTAGTGGTGCATCCAGTCACAGGTGTCTCCATCTCCGGGTGGTGTATACATGGTAGTGGTGCATCCAGTCACAGGTGTCTCCATCTCCGGGTGGTGTATACATGGTAGTGGTGTATACATGGTAGTGGTGCATCCAGTCACAGGTGTCTCCATCTCCGGGTGGTGTATACATGGTAGTGGTGGATCCAGTCACAGGTGTCTCCATCACAGGTGTCTCCATCTCCGGGTGGTGTATACATGGTAGTGGTGGATCCAGTCACAGGTGTCTCCATCTCCGGGTGGTGTATACATGGTAGTGGTGGATCCAGTCACAGGTGTCTCCATCTCCGGGTGGTGTATACATGGTAGTGGTGTATACATGGTAGTGGTGTATACATGCTAGTGGTCATCCAGGTGTCTCCATCTCCGGGTGGTGTATACATGGTAGTAGTGGTGTATACATGGTAGTGGTGCATCCAGTCACAGGTGTCTCCATCTCCGGGTGGTGTATACATGGTAGTGGTGTATACATGGTAGTGGTGCATCCAGTCACAGGTGTCTCCATCTCCGGGTGGTGTATACATGGTAGTGGTGCATCCAGTCACAGGTGTCTCCATCTCCGGGTGGTGTATACATGGTAGTGGTGTATGCATGGTAGTGGTGGATCCAGTCACAGGTGTCTCCATCTCCGGGTGGTGTATACATGGTAGTGGTGCATCCAGTCACAGGTGTCTCCATCTCCGGGTGGTGTACATGGTAGTGGTGCATCCAGTCACAGGTGTCTCCATCTCCGGGTGGTGTATACATGGTAGTGGTGCATCCAGTCACAGGTGTCTCCATCTCCGGGTGGTGTATACATGGTAGTGGTGGATCCAGTCACAGGTGTCTCCATCAGTCCGGGTGTCTGTCCGGGTGGTGTATACATGGTAGTGGTGGATCCAGTCACAGGTGTCTCCATCTCCGGGTGGTGTATACATGGTAGTGGTGCATCCAGTCACAGGTGTCTCCATCTCCGGGTGGTGTATACATGGTAGTGGTGTATACATGGTAGTGGTGCATCCAGTCACAGGTGTCTCCATCTCCGGGTGGTGTATACATGGTAGTGGTGGATCCAGTCACAGGTGTCTCCATCTCCGGGTGGTGTATACATGGTAGTGGTGTATACATGGTAGTGGTGCATCCAGTCACAGGTGTCTCCATCTCCGGGTGGTGTATACATGGTAGTGGTGTATACATGGTAGTGGTCACCATCCAGTCACATGGTGTGGTGCATCCAGTCACAGGTGTCTCCATCTCCATGGGTGGTGTATACATGGTAGTGGTGCATCCAGTCACAGGTGTCTCCATCTCCGGGTGGTGTATACATGGTAGTGGTGTGGTGTATACATGGTAGTCTCCATATCCGGGTGGTGGTAGTGGTGCATCCAGTCACAGGTGTCACCATCTCCGGGGTGGTGCATACATGGTAGTGGTGTCTCCATACATGGTAGTGGTGCATCCAGTCACAGGTGTCTCCATCTCCGGGTGGTGTATACATGGTAGTGGTGTATACATGGTAGTGGTGGATCCAGTCACAGGTGTCACCATCTCCGGGTGGTGTATACATGGTAGTGGTGCATCCAGTCACAGGTGTCTCCATCTCCGGGTGGTGTATACATGGTAGTGGTGTATACATGGTAGTGGTGGATCCAGTCACAGGTGTCTCCATCTCCGGGTGGTGTATACATGGTAGTGGTGCATCCAGGCACAGGTGTCTCCATCTCCGGGTGGTGTATACATGGTAGTGGTGCATCCAGTCACATGGTATCTCCGGTAGTGGTGTATACATGGTAGTGGTGGATCCAGTCACAGGTGTCTCCATCTCCGGGTGGTGTATACATGGTAGTGGTGTATACATGGTAGTGGTGCATCCAGTCACAGGTGTCTCCATCTCCGGGTGGTGTATACATGGTAGTGGTGCATCCAGTCACAGGTGTCTCCATCTCCGGGTGGTGTATACATGGTAGTGGTGGATCCAGTCACAGGTGTCTCCATCTCTGGGTGGTGTATACATGGTAGTGGTGTATACATGGTAGTGGTGCATCCAGTCACAGGTGTCTCCATCTCCGGGTGGTGTATACATGGTAGTGGTGCATATACATGGTAGTGGTGTATACATGGTAGTGGTGCATCCAGTCACAGGTGTCTCCATCTCCGGGTGGTGTATACATGGTAGTGGTGCATCCAGTCAGTGGTGGATCCAGTCGGGTGGTGTATACATCTGGAGTGGTGTATACATGGTAGTGGTGCATCCAGTCACAGGTGTCTCCATCTCCGGGTGGTGTATACATGGTAGTGGTGTATACATGGTAGTGGTGCATCCAGTCACAGGTGTCACCATCTCCGGGTGGTGTATACATGGTAGTGGTGTATACATGGTAGTGGTGCATCCAGTCACAGGTGTCTCCATCTCCGGGTGGTGTATACATGGTAGTGGTGCATCCAGTCACAGGTGTCTCCATCTCCGGGTGGTGTATACATGGTAGTGGTGTATACATGGTAGTGGTGCATCCAGTCACAGGTGTCTCCATCTCCGGGTGGTGTATACATGGTAGTGGTGGATCCAGTCACAGGTGTCTCCATCTCCGGGTGGTGTATACATGCGAGTGGTGTATACATGGTAGTGGTGCATCCAGTCACAGGTGTCTCCATCTCCGGGTGGTGTATACATGGTAGTGGTGCATCCAGTCACAGGTGTCTCCATCTCCGGGTGGTGTATACATGGTAGTGGTGTATACATGGTAGTGGTGCATCCAGTCACAGGTGTCTCCATCTCCGGGTGGTGTATACATGGTAGTGGTGGATCCAGTCACAGGTGTCTCCATCTCCGGGTGGTGTATACATGGTAGTGGTGTATACATGGTAGTGGTGCATCCAGTCACAGGTGTCTCCATCTCCGGGTGGTGTATACATGGTAGTGGTGTATACATGGTAGTGGTGCATCCAGTCACAGGTGTCTCCATCTCCGGGTGGTGTATACATGGTAGTGGTGTATACATGGTAGTGGTGCATCCAGTCACAGGTGTCTCCATCTCCGGGTGGTGTATACATGGTAGTGGTGCATCCAGTCACAGGTGTCTCCATCTCCGGGTGGTGTATACATGGTAGTGGTGTATACATGGTAGTGGTGCATCCAGTCACAGGTGTCACCATCTCCGGGTGGTGTATACATGGTAGTGGTGTATACATGGTAGTGGTGCATCCAGTCACAGGTGTCTCCATCTCCGGGTGGTGTATACATGGTAGTGGTGTATACATGGTAGTGGTGGATCCAGTCACAGGTGTCTCCATCTCCGGGTGGTGTATACATGGTAGTGGTGCATCCAGTCACAGGTGTCTCCATCTCCGGGTGGTGTATACATGGTAGTGGTGTATACATGGTAGTGGTGCATCCAGTCACAGGTGTCTCCATCTCCGGGTGGTGTATACATGGTAGTGGTGCATCCAGTCACAGGTGTCTCCATCTCCGGGTGGTGTATACATGGTAGTGGTGCATCCAGTCACAGGTGTGTCCATCTCCGGGTGGTGTATACATGGTAGTGGTGGATCCAGTCACAGGTGTCTCCATCTCCGGGTGGTGTATACATGGTAGTGGTGTATACATGGTAGTGGTGCATCCAGTCACAGGTGTCTCCATCTCCGGGTGGTGTATACATGGTAGTGGTGCATCCAGTCACAGGTGTCTCCATCTCCGGGTGGTGTATACATGGTAGTGGTGGATCCAGTCACAGGTGTCTCCATCTCCGGGTGGTGTATACATGGTAGTGGTGTATACATGGTAGTGGTGCATCCAGTCACAGGTGTCTCCATCTCCGGGTGGTGTATACATGGTAGTGGTGTATACATGGTAGTGGTGCATCCAGTCACAGGTGTCTCCATCTCCGGGTGGTGTATACATGGTAGTGGTGCATCCAGTCACAGGTGTCTCCATCTCCGGGTGGTGTATACATGGTAGTGGTGTATACATGGTAGTGGTGCATCCAGTCACAGGTGTCTCCATCTCCGGGTGGTGTATACATGGTAGTGGTGTATACATGGTAGTGGTGCATCCAGTCACAGGTGTCTCCATCTCCGGGTGGTGTATACATGGTAGTGGTGCATCCAGTCACAGGTGTCTCCATACATGGTAGTGGTTGTGCATCCAGTGCATCCAGTCACAGGTGTCTCCATCTCCGGGTGGTGTATACATGGTAGTGGTGCATCCAGTCACAGGTGTCTGCATATCCGGGTGGTGTATACATGGTAGTGGTGCATCCAGTCAATGGTGTCTCCATCTCCGGGTGGTGTATACATGGTAGTGGTGCATCCAGTCACAAGTGTCTGCTTCTCCGGGTGGTGTATACATGGTAGTGGTGCATCCAGTCACAGGTGTCTCCATCTCCGGGTGGTGTATACATGGTAGTGATGCATCCAGGCACAGGTGTCTCCTTCTCCGGGTGGTGTATACATGGTAGTGGTGCATCCAGTCACAGGTGTCTCCATCTCCGGGTGGTGTATACATGGTAGTGGTGTATACATGGTAGTGGTGCATCCAGTCACAGGTGTCACCATCTCCTTGTGGTGTATACATGGTAGTGGTGCATCCAGTCACAGGTGTCTCCTTCTCCGGGTGGTGTATACATGGTAGTGGTGCATCCAGTCACAGGTGTCACCATCTCCGGGTGGTGTATACATGGTAGTGCTGCATCCAGTCACAGGTGTCTCCTTCTCCGGGTGGTGTATACATGGTAGTGGTGCATCCAGTCACAGGTGTCTCCATCTCCGGGTGGTGTATACATGGTAGTGGTGTATACATGGTAGTGGTGCATCCAGTCACAGGTGTCTCCATCTCCGGGTGGTGCATACATGGTAGTGGTGTATACATGGTAGTGGTGCATCCAGTCACAGGTGTCTCCATCTCCGGGTGGTGTAAACATGGTAGTGGTGTATACATGGTAGTGGTGTATACATGGTAGTGGTGTATCCAGTCACAGGTGTCACCATCTCCGGGTGGTGCATACATGGTAGTGGTGTGTACATGGTAGTGGTGCATCCAGTCACAGGTGTCTCCATCTCTGTGTGGTGTATACATGGTAGTGGTGTATACATGGTAGTGGTGGATCCAGTCACAGGTGTCACCATCTCCGGGTGGTGTATACATGGTAGTGGTGCATCCAGGCACAGGTGTCTCAATATCCGGGTGGTGTATACATGGTAGTGGTGTATACATGGTAGTGGTGGATCCAGTCACAGGTGTCTCCATCTCCGGGTGGTGTATACATGGTAGTGGTGCATCCAGTCACAGGTGTCTCCATCTCCGGGTGGTGTATACATGGTAGTGGTGTATACATGGTAGTGGTGTATACATGGTAGTGGTGGATCCAGTCACAGGTGTCTCCATCTCCGGGTGGTGTATACATGGTAGTGGTGCATCCAGTCACAGGTGTCTCCATCTCCGGGTGGTGTATACACGGTAGTGGTGTATACATGGTAGTGGTGAATCCAGTCACAGGTGTCTCCATCTCCGGGTGGTGTATACATGGTAGTGGTGCATACAGTCACAGGTGTCTCCATCTCCGGGTGGTGTATACATGGTAGTGGTGCATCCAGTCACAGGTGTCTCCATCTCCGGGTGGTGTATACATGGTAGTGGTGTATACATGGTAGTGGTGCATCCAGTCACAGGTGTCTCCATCTCCGGGTGGTGTATACACGGTAGTGGTGTATACATGGTAGTGGTGCATCCAGTCACAGGTGTCTCCATCTCCGGCTGGTGTATACACGGTAGTGGTGGATCCAGTCACAGGTGCCTCCATTTGCGGGTGGTGTATACATGGTAGTGGTGCATCCAGTCATAGGTGTCTCCACCTCCGACTGGTGTATACACGGTAGTGATGCATCCAGTCACAAGTGCCTCCATCTCCGGTTGGTGTATACCGCACATAATGTGCCAGACACTGTTTTGTGTCGCGATACCCAGCATGAAAATCTTTGATGCAATCTCTTAAACATGAGAAAAATCATCATAAAATAAAAGTTAAATTTTAGGTAGCTTGTTTCTTTACTTGAGAAGTACGATTAGGGAATCATTTAACAATACTATGGATGCTTCTTGGAGGCAACATTTGTTCTTGAAATAGTGACTCCAGTGGCTCGAGTTGAAGCAGTGGCTCCGGTCGCTCCAGGAACGCCTGTGGATCCATTGGCTCAGTTTCTCCAGTCCCGGTAATGGCTCCACTGGCTCCTGTTTCTCCATAGACGCCAGTGGCTCCAGTGACTCCGGTATCCCCAGTAGTGCCAGAGGCTGTAGTGGTTCCAGTGGCTCCAGTTTCCCCAGTCCCGGTAATGGCTCCACTGGCTCCTGTTTCTCCATATACGCCATTGGCTCCTGTGACTCCAGTGGCTCCAGTGACTCTAGTTTCTCCAGTGGCTCCAGTCGCTACAGTGGCTCCGTAGCTATCAGTATGTATCATAATTGGCTTCTATTGACCCTCTGCGTTTAATGTCACACTGACACAAGTGGGTGAAGTACACAACCCCAGGTATCGGTTTATTATGGGGGTTCCTATGTCCACGCATACTGCTCTCCAGACAGGTTGAGCCTCAGGCTGAAGTGTATGTCTGTATCTACATCTGTGTACCTGGAGACCCTTGGTGGAGTTACGTTGGGGCAGCTGATGCTGCTTCCGAAACTGTGCCTTAGAAGTCCCTGTGCTCAGATATGCAGTTCGGATTTTTACGAACCATGAACCACCGGTGCTGTTATCATGTCTGTTGTACAGTGAGTGAGTGGATTTACTGATTAATATGCAAGTTCTGCCAGGACGCGTGCTGACTCCGGTTACTAACCAGGTCGATCTGTAACATGTTATATATATTTGGATTACACTTCCTCAAAACCAGCTCTAGTAATTTGGGGTTGAGTCCCATCCAGGATTCGAACCCACACTATCAGAGTCAGGCACCAAGTAGCCTGTTGACTACCAGGTCTTCTGTTGAGTGGGTGCGATCGCCGACTTTTTGTGCTGTCGATCACACCTAGCTCAACCCCAAAGGTACTTGAATCTGTACGTTCCGTAGGAAGTGTAATCCCAAATAACATTTATACATTTGACCACTTTCTAGTGTGGCATTGACATTGGTCAATCTGGGATTCGAGTCCACGTTCCTAGGATTCTGACATTACCATGATTTATAACGGTTGTCGACAGTGTCGACTGGGCAACATGTACAAGTGTGTGCAAGGACAACCATTAGCGAATTATAGTATCAGTTGGTAGGTTGTATTATCAACATTTTGACAGGGCTTCATTTCCCTGTCAATATGAGTTCATACAAAACGACCCAACGAGGCTCCACCTCAGGTGACGATAGAGACACAGGGTGCTCGGAAGTCCCCGCTGCTAGATCACTGTCTCACTTGTATCCATTACATTCATTGTTCAGTGTACGTCTGTCAGTTGAACTGCGTGGCGTTATCCATAACGTTATAATGTTCTGTAATCACTGATAGACTGGCTGGTAATCACTGTAAGCTACGATATAGGTATCGGTGTTCGAGTGATGGAACGACGCATCCACATAAGGTGCTCATTTTTATATACATCGTGTTACCCACATTCAGGAATATTTACAGGGTCGTTTCTATGGTAATTAAACAAAAGCAAAGGTGAACAGATATGTTTGTAAAGATGGTCTACGATTTGAAAGAAATATGGCGATACCTGTTGTTTCGTGTCGATTGTCGAGTTGAAACAATGTGTTATCCCGAGATATTTACATGAAGGAATTTGGAGTACAGCAATAAACAACAAAGAAATATCTCACAATTAAACAAAGATCAACTTGGTTTACAAATAACTGCAACGAAATTCTATCTCTCACTTGCACACCATCCCCACACTAACACACTGTCACCACACTTACACACCGTCTTCACACTTTCACACCGTCTTCGCACTTACACACCATCCCCACACTTTCACACCGTCTTCACACTTTCACACCGTCTTCGCACTTACACACCATCCCCAAACTTTCACACTGTCTTCACACTTACACACTGTCTTCACACTTACACACCGTCCCCACACTTGCACACTGTGCCCACACTTACACAGTCTTCACACTTTCACACTGTCTTCACACTTACACAGTCTTCACACTTACACACTGTCCCCACACTTACACAGTCTTCACACTTACACACCATCCTCACACTTAAACAGTCTTCAAACTTACACACTGTCCCCACACTTACACACTGTCCCGACACTTACACAGTCTTCACACATACACACTATCCCCACACTTACAAAGTCTTCATACTTACACACCGTCCCCACACTAACATACCATCCTCACACTTACACAGTCCTCAAAATTACACACTGTCCTCACACTTACACACTGTCCCCACACATACACATCATCCAAACACTTACACTGTTTTCACACAAACACACTGTCCCCGCACTTACACAGTCTTCATACTTACACACCGTCCCCACACTTGCACACCATCCCCACACTTGCACACTGTCTTCACACTTACACACCGTCCCCACACTTGCACACTCTCCCAATATTTACTGTCTTTACACTAACACACTGTCCCCGCACTTACACAGTCTTCATACTTACACACTGTCCCCACACTTACACACCGTCCCCACACTTGCACGCTGTCCCCACACTTGCACACTGTCGCAACACTTACACACCGCCCCACACTTACACACCGTACCCTCACTTGCACACCATCCCCACACTTGCACACTGTCTTCACACTTACACACCGTCCCCACACTTAAACATTCTCCCAATACTTACTGTCTTCACACTTACACACTATCCCCACACTTACACACTCTCCCAATACTTATTGTCTTCACACTTACACACTGTCCCCACACTTACACCATCCCCAATCTTACACACCATCCCCACACTTACACACCGTCCCCACACTTACACACCATCCCAACACTTACACACTGTCCCCACACTTACACCATCCCCAGTCTTGCACACCATCCCCACACTTACACACTGTCCCCACACTTACACACTGTCCCCACACTTACACACCGTCCCCACACTTACACCATCCCCAATCTTGCACACCATGCCCACACTTACACACTGTCCCCACAGTTACGCACTGTCCCACACTTACACACTGTCCCCACACTTACACACTGCCCCACGCTTACACACTGTCCCCACACTTGCACACTGTCTTCACACTTACACACCGTCCCCACACTTGCACACTCTCCCAATATTTACTGTCTTTACACTAACACACTGTCCCCGCACTTACACAGTCTTTATACTTACACACTGTCCCCACACTTACACACCTTCCCCACACTTGCACGCTGTCCCCACACTTGCACACTGTCGCAACACTTACACACTGCCCCACACTTACACACCGTACCCTCACTTGCACACCATCCCCACACTTGCACACTGTCTTCACACTTACACACTGTCCCCACACTTACACACTCTCCCAATACTTATTGTCTTCACACTTACACACTGTCCCCACACTTACACCATCCCCAATCTTACACACCATCCCCACACTTACACACCGTCCCCACACTTACACACCATCCCAACACTTACACACTGTCCCCACACTTACACCATCCCCAATCTTGCACACCATCCCCACACTTACACACTGTCCCCACACTTACACACTGTCCCCACACTTACACACCGTCCCCACACTTACACCATCCCCAATCTTGCACACCATGCCCACACTTACACACTGTCCCCACAGTTACACACTGTCCCACACTTACACACTGTCCCCACACTTACACACTGCCCCACGCTTACACACTGTCCCCACACTTACACCATCCCAAATCTTGCACACCATCCCCACACTTAAACAATGTCCCCACACTTACACACTGTCCCCACACTTACACACTGTCCCACACTTACACACTGTCCCACATTTACACACCATCCCAACACTTACACACTGTACCCACACTTACACACTGTCCCACACTTACACACTGTCCCCACATTTACACACCGTCCGACATTTGCACACCATCCCCACACTTACACGCTGTCCCCACACTTACACACTGTCCCCACACTTACACACTGTCCCCACACTTACACACCGTCCGACATTTGCACACCATCCCCACACTTACACGCTGTCCCCACACTTACACACTGTCCCCACACTTACACGCTGTCCCCACACTTACACACTGTCCCCACACTTACACACTGTCCCCACACTTACACAGTCCCACACTTACACACTGTCCCCACACTTACACACTCTCCCCACACTTACACACTGTCCCACACTGACACACTGTCCCACATTTACAGACTGTCCCCACACTTGCACACCATCCCCACACTTACACACTGTCCCACACTTACACACTGTCCCCACACTTACCACACACTTACAGACTGTTCCCACACGTCCACACCTTCCCAACACTAACACACTGTCCCCACACTTAGACACTGTCCCCACATTTACACACTGTCCCCACACTTACACACCGTCCCCACATTTACACACTGTCCCCACACTTACACAACGTCCCCACACTTACCACACTGTCCCCACACTTACACAACGTCCCCACACTTACCACACACACTTACAGACTGTTCCCACACGTACACACTGTCCCCACACTTACACACCATCCCCACGCTGTCCTGACACCTACACATCGTACCTGCATCGTGTTTACGCTTGTACACCGTCCTTGTACCATGTCTACACACCACCCCCACACTGTCCTGACACCTACACATCGTACCTGCATCGTGTTTACGCCTGTACACCGTCCTTGTACCATGTCTACACACCACCCCCACACTGTCCTGACACCTACACATCGTACCTGCATCGTCTTTACGCCTGTACACCGTCCTTGTACCATGTCTACACACCATCCCCACACTGTCCTGACACCTACACATCGTACCTGCATCGTCTCTACGCCTGTACACCGTCCTTGTACCATGTCTACACACCACCCCCACACTGTCCTGACACCTACACATCGTACCTGCATCGTCTTTACACCTGTACACCGTCCTTGTACCATGTCTACACACCACCCCCACACTGTCCTGACACCTTCACCTCGTACCTGCATCGTCTTTACGCCTGTACACCGTCCTTGTACCATGTCTACACACCGTCTCACACTGTCCTGACACCTTCACCTCGTACCTGCATCGTCTTTACACCTGTACACCGTCCTTGTACCATGTCTACACCTGCGACTGCACCCTCCCTCTGTGCACGTGCACACCGCCATAGAGAATGTAAGAAATGTTATGTGTGTTTGAGCAATGTATTGGCGCGTGGCGTCTGCCTCTCTGTTTGATGCACTCAGCTGGCTGCCATACGAGTAAAACATGATTTAAACGACTATAAAAGAGTCATTCTTCTCAAGTGGCGGTTGAGTGTCTTTTATTTCCCTGAAGAAGTTAGCGATGATGAATTGAAATTGTATAGTCTGTAGAACATACGCTGCTCCGCTGTTGTTTCAAGCGGAAAATAGTCGGGGTATTCCTTTTGTAACCACCTCTCGAATTTTCATCAAATAAATTTCATTCCAACAAATCTCCTTTCATTCTTAGTGGATATAGAGGAATCCACATCAAAGCTTCTCAGATCTCGTAAATATCATGTTTATTTCTCAATAATCGGTAATCTCGTTACTTCCAAAACACTCGATAGTTATGCAAGCTCCAGGTTACAAAGCTGGCGTGGGTTTGTCTGCAAAGCCATGTCTACGGGAAAGTTGACAAAATACATGGACACCCCGCAGGAAGGTTGACAAAATACATGGACACCCCACAGGAAAGTTGACAAAATACATGAACACCCCGTAGGAAAGTTGACACAATACATGGACGCCCAACAGGAAAGTTGACAAAATACATGGACACCCCGCAGGAAAGTTGACAAAATACATGGACACCCCACAGGAAAGTTGACAAAATACATGAACACCCCGTAGGAAAGTTGACACAATACATGGACGCCCAACAGGAAAGTTGACACAATACATGGACACCCCGTAGGAAAGTTGACAAATACATGAACACCCAACAGGAAAGTTGACAAAATACATGGACACCCCGTAGGAAAGTTGACAAAATACATGGACACTACACGGGAAAGTTGACAAAATACATGGACACCCAGCAGAAAGGTTGACAAAATACATGGACACCGCGCAGGAAGGTTGACAAAATACATGGACGCCCCGCAGGAAAGTTGACAAAATACATGGACACCCCGCAGAAAGGTTGACAAAATACATGGACGCCCAACAGGAAAGTTGACAAAATACATGGACACCCAACAGGAAAGTTGACAAAATACATGGACACCCCGTAGGAAAGTTGACAAATACATGAACACCCAACAGGAAAGTTGACAAAATACATGGACACCCCGTAGGAAAGTTGACATAATACATGGACACTACACGGGAAAGCTGACAAAATACATGGACACCGAGCAGAAAGGTTGACAAAATACATGGGCACAGGAAAGTTGCATGGAAGGAAAGTTGACAAAAAATGGACATGGACGCAACCAAAATACATGGCTGCAGGAAAGTTGACATAATACAGTACACGGGAAAGCTGACAAAATACATGGGCACCGCGCAGGAAGGTTGACAAAATACATGGACGCCCCGCAAGAAAGTTGACAAAATACATGGACACCCCGCAGAAAGGTTGACAAAATACATGGACGCCCCGTAGGAAAGTTGACAAAATACATGGACACCCCACAGGAAAGTTGACAAAATACACAGAAGCTCCCATCCAAATCTTGCCCAAACCCAGACACCCCGCCAGCATCAGATGAGAATGCGACTTTGCTTGTACGTCAGAGTATGCGACATGAATCCATCCACAAAGCTTATGTGGTTGTCTGCGAAAGTGGGACAGTGGGATTTAGTGTAGGTTTAAAATGTAAAATGAGTTTGACAAATATATGTAATCTTTTCAACAACCATAGTGAGATTTCCTTCTAGAACAACGATGTTCGCTTTACATGATCTGATTTAATGTAGCATCTCAGTCTGACAGTAAATCCCATCCACTCCCAGCTTGTTTAGAATCCATCGTTGCGTCAATAAATACCCTGTACAACCTACCTGCTAGGTGCTTAAAAACATTCTCAAGCGCTTAAAGGGTTCCTCCAACTTATGGAAGCAGGACGAACAAGACATACTCAAACCCCTTCCAATATTAAAAAAAACCCCACTCATCCCTACTCAACAAAATGATCGTTTACGATGTGAGAGTGTTCGCCAGTCGAATCATTAACCTTATTAGAAGTTCCATTAAACACGTTCAACATGCATGTCTTGGCATAGACGTGTGAGAGCAGGATCCCGGGAGCTTCGCCCCGCCACAGACCAGCACGCCTTGAAAAGATGGACCGATCAATTTTAGAATGGAAATGGCTGTGTTTATTAGATTACCGATGAAATATTAAGGAATTGATGATCGAAACAGCGTATCTGTTTGACACAAAAAAGAAACACATTGAGAATACCGACTTACTTCTTTATTAAATGGATTGCGGGGTTTTACGGAGAGAAAACCATTTCAAAACAAGTTTTATGAATCTTTGAAAATGTGAAACACATTAAGTTGGTTTGTCTCTTGATGTGATGGTGTTGATTCATTCTTCATAACTGAATAATTCAGCGTAATGCAAGACTGTTAGGATGAAAGGTGATGAGGATGGGGCCGGTTATCGCGTATTGAAACTTCCACTGGCCATGTCTAGCTGTGACGAAATGAGATATGGCGAGAAATTATTCTATATTTCATTACACAGTCACTGCCATATGTGAACAGAGAACATTTACACGTCTTTGATAGCCCGGATCACACTGCTGATCAGAAAGATATGGCATAACGATTCTAGTAATAGTTCTCGTCCATCGATAACATTCCTGTAAGTTTGTAATTCTAACTTTTTGGCGAAAGTTCAGATTTTTTCAATTTTATAGTGAGAGCAGAAGACATTTCGTTAATAGTCTTCATTTTTATCCGCAATTCAGTCGTTTTGGAACGTTGTGTCCTGATAACACTCACTGTTTACCAGTAACAGGTTACACACAATATCCAAAAGTCAGGCAAAAAACCACTCGATGTGGGTGTCGGGATTTGCATTGAAATCTTTATTTCTAATGGATATGACAGTCTTCGAGTTTCAAGAATTATACCCAGAGGTATGCTATTGGCAGTGCCTCTGATCTCACACGTACACACATGCACATACCCCACACAGCACGTGAAAAACGTGGGAGATACATAAAGTTGATCCACCTTTGTTTAGTTGCGTTGCTTACATCATTATTTATTGATATCGACATTAAGATAGTAACTATCAAACAAAACATGTCCAAGAGGAATGACGTCAGTTCTGAATCATTTAGGTTGAACAGTCTGTCTACAATAGTGTTGATGTAATCCCAGGATTATGGTTGTAGGTTGAAGTGGTCCAGACGCCGTTTCCGCCATTATGGTTGGGAGGCAACCAAGTTCTAAGGCATGGAGACGTTCTGTACTGGTGAACAAGGCCGCACTAGGCAGGAGAACAAGTTATCGGCATCGAAGAAAAGTGAGCTTACGTTTAACGAACGAAAGATTTAGGGCACACGATTGGCCAACATCAAGCATATTTCAGTCTTGACGTGACAAATTCAAATGTACAAAGCACATATATTACACATTGACAAATTGAAGATATCGATGACATTATATTCAGTCATCCCAGCTGAGCGTTATAGCTATTGCTTCATGCTGATTAGCCAGTTCACCACCCCAGTTGCTGTGTTGTTTAGTGAGCGACCATAGCCAAGTGTTATCGTATCAGTGTAACATCAGGAATACATCAGGGAGAAGTCGCCATAGCTAATGACGTCACAGACTTGATGTGTTCGATATTTTTCCGCCAGATCCATAGCTAATCAATGACTACCTGAGCTCCCTATACTACCCCATACTCCACCACACAGGGAAGATCCAGTAGTATGATGGGTCCAATCTGTATCATCCGTTAACAGGGTTACAGTTCTCAACCTGGTGTCTTTGTCATTTACACAATTTGGTGCATGTATCAGTACTTCACATGTCCTTGCATGTAACAGTACTTCAACTTTCCCTGCAAGTAACAGTACTTCGCCTTTCCCTGCATGTATCAGTACTTTACCTTTCCCTGCATGTAACAGTACTTCACCTTTCAATGCATGTAACAGTACTTCAACTTTGGTGCAAGTATCAGTACTTCACCTTTCCCTGCATGTAACAGTACTTCACCTTTCCCTGCATGTAACAGTACTTCACCTTTCCCTGCATGTAACAGTACTTCAACTTTCCCTGCATGTAACAGTACTTCACCTTTGGTGCATGTAACAGTACTTCACCTTTCCCTGCATGTAACAGTACTTCACCTTTCCCTGCATGTAACAGTACTTCACCTTTCCCTGCATGTAACAGTACTTCAACTTTGTTGCATGTATCAGTACTTCACCTTTCCCTGCATGTAACAGTACTTCACCTTTCCCTGCATGTATCAGTACTTCACCTTTCCCTGCATGTAACAGTACTTCACCTTTCCCTGCATGTAACAGTACTTCACCTTTCCCTGCATGTAACAGTACTTCACCTTTTGGTGCATGTATCAGTACTTCAACTTCACCTTTCCCTGCATGTAACAGTACTTCACCTTTCCCTGCATGTAACAGTACTTCACCTTTCCCTGCATGTAACAGTACTTCAACTTTGGTGCATGTAACAGTACTTCACCTTTCCCTGCATGTAACAGTACTTCACCTTTCCCTGCATGTAACAGTACTTCACACTTCCCCTGCATGTATCAGTACTTCACCTTTCCCCTGCATGTAACAGTACTTCACTTCACCTTTCCCTGCATGTAACAGTGCTTCACCTTTGGTGCATGTAACAGTACTTCACCTTTCCCTGCATGTAACAGTACTTCACCTTTCCCAGCATGTAACAGTACTTCACCTTTCCCTGCATGTAACAGTAACAGTACTTCACCTTTCCCTGCATGTAACAGTACTTCACCTTTCCATGCATGTATCAGTACTTCACATTTCCCTGCATGTATCAGTACTTCAACTTTCCCTGCATGTAACAGTACTTCACCTTTGGTGCATGTATCAGTACTTCAACTTTCCCTGCATGTAACAGTACTTCACCTTCCCCTGCATGTAACAGTACTTCACCTTTCCCTGCATGTAACAGTACTTCACCTTTCCCTGCATGTAACAGTACTTCACCTTTGGTGCATGTAACAGTACTTCACCTTCCCTGCATGTAACAGTTCTTTCCCTGCTTAACAGTACTTCACCTGCATGTAACAGTACTTCACCTTTCCTGCATGTAACAGTACTTCACTTTTGGTGCATGTAACAGTACTTCACCTTCCCCTGCATGTAACAGTACTTCACCTTTTCCTGCATGTAACAGTACTTCACCTTTGGTGCATGTAACAGTACTTCACCTTCCCTGCATGTAACAGTACTTCAACTTTCCCCTGCATGTAACAGTACTTCACCTTTTGCACAGTACTTCACCTTTGGTGCATGTATCAGTACTTCAACTTTCCCTGCATGTAACAGTCACCTTTCCTGCATTCACCTTCCCTGCATGTAACAGTACTTCAACTTTCCCTGCATGTAACAGTACTTCACCTTTCCCTGCATGTAACAGTACTTCACCTTTGGTGCATGTAACAGTACTTCACCTTCCCCTGCATGTAACAGTTCTTCAACTTCCCCTGCATGTAACAGTACTTCACCTTTCCCTGCATGTAACAGTACTTCACTTTTGGTGCATGTAACAGTACTTCACCTTCTCCTGCATGTAACAGTACTTCACCTTTGGTGCATGTAACAGTACTTCACCTTTCCCAGCATGTAACAGTACTTCACCTTTCCCTGCATGTAACAGTACTTCACCTTTCCCTGCATGTAACAGTACTTCACCTTTTGGTGCATGTAACAGTACTTCACCTTTCCCTGCATGTAACAGTACTTCACCTTCCCCTGCATGTAACAGTACTTCACCTTTCAATGCATGTAACCCCTGCATGTAACAGTACTTCACCTTTCAATGCATGTAACAGTACTTCACCTTTGGTGCATGTATCAGTACTTCACCTTTCCCTGCATGTAACAGTACTTCACCTTTTGGTGCATGTAACAGTACTTCACCTTTCCCTGCATGTATCAGTACTTCACCTTTCCCTGCATGTAACAGTACTTCACCTTTCCCTGCATGTATCAGTACTTCACCCTTTCCCTGCATGTATCAGTACTTCAACTTTCCCTGCATGTAACAGTACTTCTCCTTTCCCTGCATGTATCAGTACTTCACCTTTCCCTGCATGTAACAGTTCTTCACCTTTCCTTGCATGTAACAGTACTTCACCTTTCCCTGCATGTAACAGTACTTCACCTTTGGTGCATATATCAGTACTTCACCCTTTGTTGCATGTATCAGTACTTCACCCTTTGTTGCGAGCTGTTGCATTTCCCTAACTTGTTCTTTGTTTTCGTGGTTTCGTTTACTACTGGGGGAATATTTTCACACACTCAGTATCCGCGTGATCGATGGCCAGGCGTGTCCCATCACAATCAGATTGCAACATTGCACATGTTTCATACGTTTGAAAACTTCCCGGCTGTTAGCATGCAATGCATAGTTACCCACAACATTTCTCTGGCAGCCACATCGTCAGCAACGCAGCATCACCAATATGATTCTCATTCAGTTCACATTTAAGCAGTTATTCAAAGTAACCACTGACTTTAGGATCGGGTTTCTGCTACGTAACTACTGATGTATGTGTAAACATTGACCAGACGTTCTCGTCATGACTGTACTGACACACAGAAGCCCTACGTACGGCTATTGTGATAGTCCTAGAGGTAATGCTGCCCTTCATCCTCCATTTACAAGTCCAATTCCACTCATGTGGAAATTGGCTGGAATTGTTTAAACGAACAAACCATGGTCATTACGAGTTATGTCCCTTCTGTGCCCCACCCGCTGACAAGTCAGATTTCACCCGTCACATAACTCGCCTGTGCTTATAAAGAAATGGCATCACATACGATCTGCTCACTAATCAAGATCTATGTTGTAATAAAACGAATCTTAACTCGCAAAGTGCATCACATTACTACAGCAACTTGATTAAAAACACGAAGACATTTGGAAAATGTGTGCCCAGGTAACGGTACACTGGTTGCGCAGATCCAGTAATTGAACTGCAAGGCAAGGATAATCTACAGCACGTCTTGTATTCTCCCTGATGAACCGAACGTCGATTTCGTTACGCAATTTTGATTGGACTGTGGATATAATACTTAGTGAAGCCAAAACGTAACTTCGACATTCTAGCCTATTTCTTCAAGGGTGGAAACTGGGCTTGCAGGATCAACTTACTCCTCGTCTGAGATGATGGCCGACCTACTGGGAAGGTCTTCTGTCCATCAGAAGCACCATGGCATGGAGAGTTCAAGAATGGCTTTCCGAAGTTCGCTATTTTTAATTGTCCGCAGATATTGATGACAGACAAACATGTTTATTCAGTAATGTGCCCCCACTCATTCTCAATCTGTTTATTTATGTTACTTTTCTCTCACGAGATCCCAAGGCATCCAGTGTATACAGAAAGTTGAAGCATCAACAGTTGGTGCCTCCCACTACAGGTCAGTTGTGGATGTCTTCACAAACGTGTTCTGGAAATTGACGTACGTCAGCAGATGACTGACGAACAGAATGTTCTTGTCATTGCAAACCTTGGAATCCAAAAACATCACTTACTGAGTATGGCCAACTCTGACTTGCATGTCGAGATTCGGGGAGGCTGTGCTCAAATGGTTTTTATCAGCTGGTAACTAAATGTCGTAACTAACCGGAAGCAACCCCCCCCCCCCCCTTTGCGTGCCCCCTGTACCCTGGTTCAGTTCCTTAGCAGTATGCCCTATATGTACGTTTAAAATAATCTAAATAAACAGGTGAATATGGAAATATGAGAGCTAATTTACTAATTGGACTTGGCCATCCATTTCAACATGATTTCAACATTTCTTTAAATTTGTAATACTAACCTAACATATCCGATTATAACAGAGTTCTTTGTATTGAAATAGTTTCGTTCATCGTGAACTAAACCTCACGAAAATAGCGTGTCCTTATTCGCAAGTGACCTGAGTTACAATCACGTAGTATTGAGCGGAGTTATGTCCCCTCCTCTTTATCGTAGAGGTAAATCAATTTTCGCCATTTATTCCCAGCCATTACTTTTATTGAATGTATAACGTTATACATAAACATACAAATCAATTTTATATATACTCATGTCGTGCAGATATCCGGCAGTATTTTGTTCGCTTACGCTTTTCCTAAAAATACCAAATTAGAAAATTCGTCGTAGAGAGCTTTTATCGGTGATCGATAAAAAAGCGGAGAAACTTTAACGCATAACAAAATATCGGGCAACACTTAGCAGTGTCTATTTTCAAACCAGCTAAGTATTTTCACAATCAGATAGGAAATTTAATATTTTACATTTCAGTGTAATGCTATAGCCGTAGGTAGATCCAGTGCACAACGTACAACTTCCACATCACAGTGGGAAAGTTTTCTTTGGTAGGCCTGCACATGGAGATGCGGTCAGGGGGTAAAGGAGGGACGCATAAGAAGAGGAAGGTGATGGAATGCGGCACATACTCGAGGACATTGATGGAAACCCATGGCTGATGACTCGAGAATAATGTTGTCTTGGATGGATGGAGCTCCACTGTCCCAGGCACGTTACAAGCCGGTCTGAGGCATTGATATTACACAATGGTAGGCGGCCATCCTCACGTCACCAGGAGTCCGTGGTGTAAGTTTCCCTCCACATGTAGGGGGTCGTTCACACTGTAAATACATAAAAGTAACCGTAACATAGAAACACCAATGACGGTAAACCGTAACATAGAAACACCAATGACGGTAAACCGTAACATAGAAACACCAATGACGGTAAACCGTAACATAGAAACGACAATGACGGTAAACCGTAACATAGAAACACCAATGACGGTAAACTGCAACATAGAAACACCAATGACGGTAAACTGCAACATAGAAACACCAATGACGGTAAACCGTAACATAGAAACACCAATGACGGTAAACCGTAGCAAGGCTTAACATGGTGACACCGTGACATACACAAGCATCAATGAAGTGACACGGTGAACACCCGTGACATTACGGCCCAACATAATTGATTGCGCTTGACGTGACAATCTCCTCCTCCTCCTCCCTGTCAAAAGCAATGTGCAGTTCTTGTGCGTCAAGGAGCCAGACCCTCGGACCCATCAATACTGATCTTATCTAATACAAAATATCAAATGTGTTCTATAATCGAACTAAACCATTTCCCTTGCACATAAGTTTTTGTCGATGAACCATGCCTCACGAGTTTCAGCGTGTGAATGCCAGAAAAATAACCGTGGTCGACACAATCATCTGCAATATATCTGAAGGCAAAATAAGAATTAAGAAATACGTTCAGTGAATTTACAAAATCATGCAAATTCCAAATAATTTTGCAAAGTTGAGTGGTCAATGAAGGCAGATGAAAATCTACGTTAATATCTAAGTTTTTAGGCTGGAATAAGTAGTTGATGTTGGGCAGTGTGAGACCTAATGTTCTGTACAAAATCCAATAAGAAGCTTCTGATACATATATCTCGTAATAGCAGTGGCTAGTGTGTCGGTCGCTACCGACACCTGACACATGGGCAGTTCATCACTGAAAGGTCTTAACATCCGATAAAATGTCATCTTCCATCCTTACACTTCCCAAAGGCATGATATATAGCAATTGGCAAAATAATCACCAGAGTAATAAATCTTTGTCATCGAAATTTCAAGCGTCAATTTTGTAATAAGCTAATATATTATTTATATACGACTGGTTTTGGGCGTATTTAATTGAAATTAAATAAATTGCTTTAGTCCCGTGAAAGAAGTTACGGGATGAAAGCGGCACCTTTGATGTGCCTATTGCGCGTGCGAAGAGCAATAAGGGTAACGTGAGGTCGCCATTTTTGGCACCTGGCTGATTGGTAATGTCGGAGAACTGTGTTGATTTATGGCGGCTTTGGTCAATCGAGTGCTAAAGGTGAGACTCATAAAATTTGTTTGTATTCATGTGCAAGAAGCTGTGAAATGAAATAGCTAACGGTGTTTATTTCTTGGTTCTGTTGCCATCGAGGGATGATTTAGCTTTAAAAATATTGATGTAGTTGACATTGGGTAATATCGTCTGCACGGATGGCCTATTTAGTCTGCACGTGCAAAAGTATTTCTACACTAATATGATGACCTATCGACTGCTGGGGCCAAGTTGCTGCATGGAGGACCAGGGGCGGATACAGCTTTTTGACTGACTGACTGACTGAGTTTGGTTTTACGCCGCTTTTAGCAATATTCCAGCAACATCACGGCGGGGGACACCAGAAATGGGCATCACACATTATACCCATGTGGGGATTCGAACCCGGGTCTTCGGCGTGACGAGCCAACGCTTTAACCATTAGGCTACCCCACCGCCCACAGCTTTTTGAAAAGGGGTTGTGGTGCACACTGTTGAGAAAAGGAGGGGTGCACACTTCATTTTCACCCGAGTTTCAATGGTCATTTAACAATGACACCCCTGCACCCCCCTCTGGATCCGCCTATGAGAACAGTAACGTCCTGGCGTGTGGAACCGTGCCATTCTTCAGTAACTGACGCACGCTTATTTGCGGATGATTTTATGACAACAAATGTTTCAGTTAGGAAGGAAACGTTTTTTAGTGACTCTTTTCTAATGTCAGAGGGGAGACTGCATTTTGTACTTGTTTAGAAAATACATTTATACATATTTCATTGCATGTGACGTATGTCTTGTGAAAAAAACATATCACCTAAACAGACCTGAATTAGAAAGGTTTGGAATTTGGAAGATATTAGAATTAATTGAATTAACAATAGTGTTTGCATACCATGTATAATAACAGCAAATAACAACTTGAGTGAAATTTCATAAACAAAGGGTTTGCCTCTTATATACCATTACCATGCTATGATTACACAATGTCATTTAAACAGTACTAAGAAAGTGTAATCCCAAATCCCAAATATAACATATGTTACATTACCATGCTGTTGATTAAAACTCACTCACTCACTCACTCACTGTTGATTAAAAGTACTACATTGCCACCATGCTGTAAGGTCTGGTAAAGTCTCATGTAAATCTCTATTGATTACATTATTTTTGTATTAAAAGAATGACTTGGTATATTGTAAATGATCTTATGATTTTCACTGAAGGCATATATATGACATCTGTTGTTCATCAGAGATAGCCTTCATAAAGATGGACAGTTTCATTGAAATGAGCACAACAGCCAAGTCAAAGAGACCAGTCTAGTCCATATAAACAGTTTATACAAGGCTTATGAAAAGTTAGTTAATCTTGATTCAGTAGGTAGACATAATTGGGCAAGTAGTGTTAGACATATTTTATTTAGTTCAGGTCTTGGTTATGCTTGGGTCTATCATGACGTTGACATATATACGTTCATATAGCTAGTTTTCTCAGCATTTTTCAAACCAGTTTAAAAGATATGTACACCCAAGAATGAACTAATATATAAGTATCTAGCAGTAGCAAGTTTTAAGATTACCCTTGAAGCAGAGAAATGTGTAATAGATTGCAACTGACTGTGCTCCTGCTGGAGTGGGATGTACAAAGCTAAATATTGATACAGGCAGGAGACATCTTAACATTGCTAAGTCTGACAGGGTATGTTCATATTGTACTTGTAAACATCAAAGATCTGTACCATTTCACCCTCATATGTCCATCCTTAAAGATCATTCAAAAGAAATACATACCAAATAAATAATTAATTCGCCCTTCAGTACAACAATTTGTTTGCCTTATGGCAACCACAAACTACCAAGATATAAAATCTGTAATGTTATATTTCAAATATGCATTCAAGAGTAGAAGTAAAATGAGAGTCTTTTGTTTAATTGATTTTATTCTGTATCATGTGCACTTCATATATATGGGCCTATGGCCTTGCATACATTAAACATTTGAATTTGAATTTGAATATATTTGGATCAAGGTAGCCTCCATCATGTGATGCCCCACCTTGTATTCACCATACGGGATGACCCAGGGCTGTTACCACATTGTAATGTCCAGTGTTTTGTAATGCCAAAATACTAAACTCAATTTACACACTGAACATAATATTGCGAGTTCATACATATTCATGAGAGTTGTAATTCCTACTCAGTATCATGGTGTCTCAACATTATGTCTGTTTACTGGTACAGTGTATGTACAGTTGGTCTCAACATTATGTCTGTTTACTGGTACAGTGTATGTACAGTTGGTGCCAACATTGTCTCTATTTACAGTTACAGTGTATGTACAGTTGGTGCCAACATTCTACCTGTTTACTGGTACAGTGTATGTACCGTTGGTGTCAACATTATGTCTGTTTACTGGTACAGTGTATGTACAGTTGGTGCCAACATTCTGCCTGCTCACTGGTACAGTGTATGTACCGTTGGTGCCAACATTCTGTCTGTTTACTGGTAGTGTATGTACAGTTGGTGCCCACATTATGCCTGTTAACTTGTACAGTGTATGTGCAGTTGGTGCCAACATTATGTCTGTTTACTGGTACAGTGTATGTACAGTTGGTGCCAACATTATGTCTGTTTACTGGTAGTGTATGTACAGTTGGTGCCCACATTATGCCTGTTAACTTGTACAGTGTATGTGCAGTTGGTGCCAACATTATGTCTGTTTACTGGTAGTGTATGTACAGTTGGTGCCCACATTATGCCTGTTAACTTGTGCAGTGTATGTACAGTTGGTGCCAACATTATGTCTGTTTACTGGTACAGTGTATGTGCAGTTGGTGCCAACATTATGTCTGTTTACTGGTACAGTGTATGTACAGTTGGTGTCAACATTCTGTCTGTTTACTTGTACAGTGTATGTGCAGTTGGTGCCAACATTATGTCTGTTTACTGGTACAGTGTATGTACAGTTGGTGTCAACATTATGTCTGTTTACTTGTACAGTGTATGTACAGTTGGTGTCAACATTATGCCTGTTTACTTGTACAGTGTATGTACAGTTGGTGTCAACATTATGCCTGTTTACTGGTACAGTGTATGTACAGTTGGTGCCAACATTATGCCTGTTAACTTGTGCAGTGTATGTACAGTTGGTGCCAACATTATGTCTGTTTACTGGTACAGTGTATGTGCAGTTGGTGCCAACATTATGTCTGTTTACTGGTACAGTGTATGTACAGTTGGTGTCAACATTCTGTCTGTTTACTTGTACAGTGTATGTACAGTTGGTGTCAACATTATGCCTGTTTACTTGTACAGTGTATGTACAGTTGGTGTCAACATTATGCCTGTTTACTGGTACAGTGTATGTACAGTTGGTGCCAACATTATGTCTGTTTACTTGTACAGTGTATGTACAGTTGGTGTCAACATTATGCCTGTTTACTGGTACAGTGTATGTACAGTTGGTGTCAGCATTATGTCTGTTTATTGGTACAGTGTATGTACAGTTGGTGTCAACATTATGTCTGTTTATTGGTACATCGTATGTGCAGTAAGTATGAGCCTTGTATGGCAGGCTGAAGATTAAAGATGTTATTAGTCAGTCCTCAGTTACCTCCCTTTGATCAGCCAGCCTTGCATTCTTGGGGGTGATAGACTTCATGAGATTGAATGTTTACAGTCCAAATAGAATTGAAATTAAATCAGCTCCTTCAATATCTTTTATTGCTGCCTGTTATTTGTTTTTTAGATTTCATAGTCTATAACTATTTGAACGATGCATGCGTGACAAGGTATTTCATGTGATAAACAGCTATCTCCAGTGATTATAATGTGATAAAAAGTGGCTGCTTGCTTGTGGGACAAATTTCAAGAAGGGAATATTTTCCGTTGCTAGTATTTTATGGATTTGAGATTAGCAATGTCATCAGCAATGGACTGATATCTTCTGGAATAATATCGTGATTTGCAGTCTGAAGCTTGTTTTAGAAAATCTGATGTAATCCCTGTGTTGTGTTTTTGTGAAGTTGTAAATTCAGGATTGTTAGTCATCACTTGAAGGAAGAGAAGAAAACATCCCTGAGACACAACACTTTTGTCAATTCCTTCAAAACGCACAGTCATCTGTTCTGTTTACTTTTGGCTGCTTCTTGACTGTTCTGTGTGGAAGTGAAGAATAAAGTGGATATGTAAGCTTGTACTGGAACAGGTGAGGGATGTTGTGTTCTTATCTTATAACTGGGACACAAGTGAGGGGATATTGTGTTACTGTCTTATTACTGGGACACAGGTGAGGGGATATTGTGTTCTGATCTCATGACTAGAACAGGTGAGGGGATATTGTGTTACTGTCTCATAAATGGGACACAGGTGAGGGGATATTGTGTTATTGTCCCATGACTGGGACACAGGTGAGGGGATATTGTGTTATTGTCCCATGACTGGGACACAGGTGAGGCTAATTGTGTTGCTGTCTCATAACTGGGACACAGGTGAGGGGATATTGTGTTACTGTCTCATGACTGGGACACAGGTGAGGGGATATTGTGTTACTGTCTCATAAATGGGACACAGGTGAGGGGATATTGTGTTATTGTCCCATGACTGGGACACAGGTGAGGGGATATTGTGTTACTGTGTCATGACTGGGACAGATGGGGGGATATTATGTTACTGTCTCATGACTGGGACACAGGTGAGGGGATATTGTGTTACTGTCTTATAACTGGGACACAGGTGAGGAGATATTGTGTTACTGTGTCATTACTGGGACAGGTGAGGGGATATTGTGTTACTGTCTCATAACTGGGACACATGTGAGGGGATATTGTGTTACTGTGTCATGACTGGTACAGGTGAGGGGATATTGTGTTACTGTCTCATAACTGGTAGACAGGTGAGGGGATATTATGTTACTGTCTCATAACTGGGTCACAGGTGAGGGGATATTGTGTTACTGTCTCATTACTGGGACACAGGTGAGGAGATATTGTGTTACTGTCTCATAACTGGGACACAGGTGAGGGGATATTATGTTACTGTCTCATAACTGGGTCACAGGTGAGGGGATATTGTGTTACTGTCTCATTACTGGGACACAGGTGCGGAGATATTGTGTCGCTGTCTCATAACTGGAACACAGGTGAGGGGATATTGTGTTACTGTCTCATAACTGGGACACAGGTGAGGGATATTGTGTTACTGTCTCATGACTGGGTCACTGGTGAGGGGATATTGTGTTACTGTCTCATAACTGGGACACAGGTGAGGGGATATTGTGTTACTGTCTCATAACTGGGACACACGTGAGGGGATATTGTGTTACTGTCTCATTACTGGAACAGGTGAGGGGACATTGTGTTACTGTCTCATAACTGGTAGACAGGTGAGGAGATATTGTGTTACTGTCTCATAACTGGAACAGGTGAGGCGAATTGTGTTGCTGTCTCATAACTGGGACACAGGTGAGGGGATATTGTGTTACTGTCTCATAACTTGGACACAGGTGAGGGGATATTGTGTTGCTGTCTCATAACTGGTACACAGGTGAGGAGATATTGTGTTACTGTCTCATAACTGGAACAGGTGAGGCTAATTGTGTTGCTGTCTCATAACTGGAACAGGTGAGGCTAATTGTGTTGCTGTCTCATAACTGGAACAGGTGAGGGGATATTGTGTTACTGTCTCATAACTTGGACACAGGTGATGGGATATTGTCTCATGCATCCGTACGTCCGTGCACATTTGTCTTTTCCGGAGCAGAACTCTAAAACCGTTCACTATTTCTTTACCAAACTTGGCACGTAGATCGATCTGGTGGTGAACTGGTGCCTTTTGGTAGTTTTGGATTTCTGAATAAATATGTTTCGCGTTTCCATGGCAACAAGTTCGACTTAAACTGAAATTGGTGGTAGTGCTCTTTCCAGAGCAGAGCTTAAAAACTGTTCACTGTTTCATCAGGAAATTTCATACATAGGTAGATCAAGTGGTGAGCTGGTGCGTTTTGCTAGTTTTGGACTCTGAATAAAATGGGTTTTTGTTGCGTTTCCATGGCAACAATTTTGACTTCAACTGAATTTGGTGGTAGTGCTCCTTTCTGGAGCAGAACTTTGAAACCTTTCAGTACTCTTCTTCCTCTTAGCTATATACACGCCAAAACATTTGACCTAATCATAACTTGTAGACATATTCATGAAGAGAATTTTTGCCATTGCGGGGGATATTGATGACTTTGTCTTCTTGTTTGTTTCATAATGGGACAAATATTCTACTAAAGGCTTACGTTTTGTGTGTTTGATTGCCTTCTTTGAGTGGCATATTTAGAAGATGAAGAATCAGATGAGGAGAAACTTTATGGATGAACAACTTCTTTATTCAGGTGATGCGACGTTTCGATGCAGATTCATGTATCCTTACTTGCTGGACAACGATACACGAACCTGTATCGAAACGTCACATTTGTTTGTTTCATAATGGGACATGTGTTATCAATTTATCATAAAGGCATAAGTCTTATAAATGTTGTAGGACTGTATAATGAATATAAACAGTGCTGCAGGTAGTTGTAACCACCATTGTTGATTAAGACGTAGGTTATAACATAATTCTAAATTTGTTGATAATATGCACGTTTTTGCTATTTTTACCTAAAAATAGTATTTTGGATGATGATCAGAGGACCAAATTAAAAGGCCAATTTGGGAAAATATAGATATTTTAATATTTGTAAATACTACCTATTTTAATGAAGTAATAAACAAATAAAAGCCCAAAGAATTGTATTTCTATTTCCATGAGTACTTTAGTCAAGGATCTTAGTTACTGGGGTCACATGAGATTTTAAACTCAAGTAGTTATCATGTTTTGTTTCATTTTGCAATAGTTCATGTAAACACATGTTTATATTGGAGTTGAATCTGAATGAATCACTGACATACAGTAACAATACTTACCCACTGCATTGAAGAGCATTCTGTTGCAGCAAACAACACTGACCATGAAAATCATGTTATATATATTATTACCTTTATTAATATGTTTGCAAAACTTTGTTGCAAAAGTTCAGTGAAACAAGGCTCTATATAATTTTATTCATCTGTAAACCTCTGGCATAAAGCCATACATAATGGGGACGGAGAGCCTGAAAGTATGGCGTAACAGTAACTAAGAAAATGATGTCGCACACAAAGAGCTATTATGAATTTATGCTGTACGCACTTGGACAGAACCCCTCCAGTCAATATATCACAATATGTATTGCAATATCTCTGAAAGTATTGCAATATATCGCAATATGAAAATCAAGGCAATATCCAGCCGTAGTTTTCACGTTTTTCTTGAGGAACAAAGCACCATGTCACTGCAATGTATTTCAAAGTAAGATGAGGATCATTTTCACTAGTTGTAATTGGTGGATCCAACGTCCAGGAAGGAAGGGAAGGCAGATGTGGAGTGTTCAACAGAATAATATCGCACTGCCTTTCTTCACATAACCCATGTGTTTAGAGTTACTCATGTTTTGAAATTCAACTTCTGGGTTCATATATCAATGTGTTTGAAGGACTTTGCCACAAGTTTCATTCATTTAGTTACCTTCTTAAATGTTGCAAATATTTCATGAAATGAATCATTAGGTTGACCTACAGAGCCTTGCTTCTATCTTGTTGGGAACGTTGAGTGTAACTGAAGCTGTGGTGCAAGATAATACCGTGTGCTCAGAGTTATATCGAAAGGTCATGTAGTGATAAAAAGAGGATATAGAAATTGTACAAACTTTAATTGTAGAATACTATATAATGCATTATCTCCAGCTTGCATTTAAATGTACCCTTGATACATTCCCATGGTTCTTGTCAAATTACTAGCCATTAAGTTTCAAAAACCAATTTACTTTTTAAGGCTACTTAGTTAGAATGCCTGCTCAGCTACAAACCAGCATTAACATAGGGTTGGAGATGTGGTGGACAGCTCCAGGTACAAACCAGCATCAACGTAGGGTTGGAGACTTGGTGGACAGCTCCAGGTACAAACCAGCATCAACGTAGGGTTGGAGACTTGGTGGACAGCCTCAGGTACAAACCAGCATCAACGTGGGGTTGGAGACGTGGTGGACAGCTCCAGGTACAAACCAGCATCAACGTAGGGTTGGAGACTTGGTGGACAGCTCAAGGTACAAACCAGCATCAACGTAGAGTTGGAGACTTGGTGGACAGCTCCAGGTACAAACCAGCATCAACGTAGGGTTGGAGACTTGGTGGACAGCTCCAGGTACAAACCAGCATCAACGTAGGGTTGGAGACTTGGTGGACAGCCTCAGGTACAAACCAGCATCAACGTAGGGTTGGAGACTTGGTGGACAGCTCCAGGTACAAACCAGTACAAGACCAGCATACAAACCAGCATCAACGTAGGGTTGGAGACTTGCTCCAGGGACAGTGGACAGCTCAGGTACAAACCAGCATCAACGTAGGGTTGGAGACTTGGTGGACAGCTCCAGGTACAAACCAGCATCAACGTAGGGTTGGAGACTTGGTGGACAGCTCCAGGTACAAACCAGCATCAACGTAGGGTTGGAGACTTGGTGGACAGCCAGGTACAAACCAGCATCAACGTAGGGTTGGAGACTTGGTGGACAGCTCCAGGTACAAACCAGCATCAACGTAGGGTTGGAGACTTGGTGGACAGCTCCAGGTACAAACCAGCATCAACGTAGGGTTGGAGACTTGGTGGACAGCTCCAGGTACAAACCAGCATCAACGTAGGGTTGGAGGTGTGGTGGACAGCTCCAGGTACAAACCAGCATCAACGTAGGGTTGGAGATGTGGTGGACAGCTCCAGGTACAAACCAGCATCAACGTAGGGTTGGAGACTTGGTGGACAGCTCCAGGTACAAACCAGCATCAACGTAGGGTTGGAGACTTGGTGGACAGCTCCAGGTACAAACCAGCATCAACGTAGGGTTGGAGACTTGGTGGACAGCTCCAGGTACAAACCAGCATCAACAGCATCAACGTAGGGTTGGAGACTTGGTGGACAGCTCCAGGTACAAACCAGCGTAGGGTTGGAGACTTGGTGGACAGCTCAGGTACAAACCAGCATCAACGTATACTTGGTGGACAGCTCAGGTGGAGACTTGGTGTGGTGGACAGCTCAGGTACAAACCAGCATCAACGTAGGGTTGGAGACTTGGTGGACAGCTCCAGGTACAAACCAGCATCAACGTAGGGTTGGAGACTTGGTTGACAGCTCCAAGTACAAACCAGCATCAACGTAGGGTTGGAGACTTGGTGGACAGCTCCAGGTACAAACCAGCATCAACGTAGGGTTGGAGACGTGGTGGACAGCTCCAGGTACAAACCAGCATCAACGTAGGGTTGGAGACTTGGTGGACAGCTCCAGGTACAAACCAGCATCAACGTAGGCCTGAGATCCATTATGTCAGAATACCAAATAGGCCTGTTATCAAGTTTTTAATCAGGACCCTAATAACTTTGTTTGTATTCAAACTACAGCTGTAAGTGCACTTTTATATAAATCTGCTAATGGAATCAGTGAAGTAAAAGTATGTTTCTGGTATTTCCTAGATATGATATATACTCTGATAAGGAAGAGATAGTTTATACATAAAATACTGTTTTCAATACTTCTACAGGAACCTCTCAGGGGTAAACTTTACAAGTGTACAGAGTTTACAAAGAGACATTCTGTTAGAGCCCAGGCAATGCAAATTTAATCTGGAGAAAAGGAAATCACCTTTGCAGATTGCTAGTGTACATAATACATAAATGGCAGTACTACCACAAATACAGATAAGACACTAGTTGTTGCTTTTTTATGCCACTGATAAAACTAAATTCTTTAAGTTTTATTTTGAATGCTTCAGAACATTTCCTGTTAAGTCTGGATCTTTTATTTACCTTGTATTTTAATTTCTCATCAACTGAGAATGTAATTCCAATTGCTTGTGAATAAGATATGCAAGGAAATGAGAAGGGGTATAAACTGAGAATAGTTGTGTGTAGTCTCGTGGTCTTGATTCAAAACACCCAGCCGGGGAAACTTCATTACTATACCCAATAACTGGCATGAGAGGGAGGGATCCACAGAAAACATAGCATGTATTTCATAGGGTTTGGCTCCACTCAAACGTGATAGCAGACTTGATCTGCATTTACAAATATATTTTATTCAGATGTTCGATGTTCTTGTGTGTTTCAGTTTTTTAATGATTTTTTTATGATTTTAATGATTAATAACCCTCTTGTATCTGTATCATCTGCATTTTTAAAGTTGTATACAAATCAAAATACGAATCAAAATACTTAAATTGATTAGGAAAGATAAACCTTCTTTTTACAAAGACACTGTGACAAAAAGTTCTGTAGCTGTAATTATTAGTTTGACTGTTTTCAAGTTTGCTATGGGGTTCAGATTTAGTGGTTTCATGAAATGTTCACACAAGGAAGTTTTGCATAGTAAAGCACATATAGTATTGGGCATCTTAAATCCCCATACACATATGGTGGATATTATGAGGCATTCAACCTTCAAATGTAGATAACATTCTTAGTATAGCAACACAATCCTACCCCTTGCGCTTCATACCACCCCTGAAATAGGCTTCTGTGAACTCTATGTTAGTGCAGGCCATAAGTAACTCATATGATGCTCAGAAAATATCATAGTGTAAATAAAATATGTTTTTCTAGAACAGTATCTTTAATGGAAACATGAAAAAGGTAGCAAAAACAGTGGTATGAAGGTAAGGGGTGACAGGAGACAATCAAATGCGTAAAGAACGACTTCAAATTGTTTCCATAATCTTCACCTCTGAAATAAAAACAAGGATTTGTAAATATATAATCTCAATAAGGAATTGTTCACATGCTTATCTGTCAGACTTCTTTTACTGCTGTTTTTATGTTCATTGATGATGGCTGGCACCCTTTTGGAGCAACCATTAGTAACTGATGTGTTTCCTGCGCATCAAATATTCAATATTAATGAGGTTTATACCTGCCTGTGTTTTTCCAACTCAGTTGAGTTCCAAACTACATCATCCAAACTACACATATCAAGGTAGTCGCTTCAGAAGAAATGTTGTTACCTTTCCATGTATTTTAGACATAATTCTACAGTGTAATCAAGACTTATCTAACTGACACGTGCCAATTGTAAATGTAATGAGAATTGCAAGTGAAAGTTAATTCTCCTGTCTCTCTGAACGTGACATAATTACTACTGACAGGAGAGAGGTTGTAATCACAGCAGCACTGTACACTGGGAGAGAATGTTTTAGTAGCTTTCCAAGACTCCTCTTGGTGAAAGTTGATGTACAGTTTCAGCAGGAACCTGAAATGACTCAGGCAATTACTTGCCAGCTGTCTTCTTTAGTTAATTTAATGCCATCTTGCATATCTCAACTTTGTTTAACTTAGGTGACAAGGGTAATATACACACATCTAATTCACTTTCATGCATTTTTAAAATTTTAATTAAATGTTTTCTTCTCTTTTATTGTTCTTGGTTAGCTATGCATGGAGGGGAAAACATGCCCAGTCAGTACTGGGGTTAACATGTTTGGCAATGTGTGTCAAGCTGCAGGAAATATGCCCTGTCAGCATTGGGGTTAACATGTTTGGCAATGTGTGTTAATATGCAAGAAATGTGCCCTGTCAGTATTGGTGTTAATATGTTTGGCAATGTGTGTTAAGATGCAAGAAACGTGCCCTGTCAGCATTGGGGTTAACATGTTTGGCAATGTGTGTTAAGATGCAGGAGATGTACCCTGTCAGTATTGGGGTTAACATGTTTGGCAATGTGTGTTAAGATGCAGGAAATGTGCCCTGTCAGCATTGGGGTTAACATGTTTGGCAATGTGTATTAAGATGCTAGATATGTACCCTGTCAGTATTGGAGTCAAAATGTTTGGCAATGTGTGTTAATATGCAGGAAATGTACCCTGTCAGTATTGGGGTTAACATGTTTGGCAATGTGTGTTAAGATGCAGGAACTGTACCCTGTCAGCATTGGGGCTAACATGTTTTTGGCAATGTGTGTTAAGATGCTAGATATGTGCCCTGTCAACACTGGGGTTAACATGTTTGGCAATGTGTGTTAAGATGCAGGAAATGTACCCTGTCAGTATTGGGGTTAACATGTTTGGCAATGTGTGTTAAGATGCAGGAAATGTACCCTGTCAGCATTGGGGTTAACATGTTTGGCAATGTGTGTTAAGATGCAGGAAATGTACCCTGTCAGCATTGGGGTTAACATGTTTGGCAATGTGTGTTAAGATGCAGGAAATGTACCCTGTCAGTATTAGATATGTGCCCTGTCAGGGGTTAACATGTTTGGCAATGTGTGTTAAGATGCAGGAAATGTACCCTGTCAGCATTGGGGTTAACATGTTTGGCAATGTGTGTTAAGATGCAGGAAATGTACCCTGTCTGTCAGTATTGGGGTTAACATGTTTGGCAATGTGTGTTAAGATGCAGGAAATGTACCCTGTCAGCATTGGGGTTAACATGTTTGGCAATGTGTGTTAATATGCAGGAAATGTGCCCTGTCAGCATTGGGGTTAACATGTTTGGCAATGTGTGTTAAGATGCAGGAGATGTGCCCTGTCAGTATTGGGGTTAACATGTTTGGAAATGTGTGTTAAGATGCAGGAAATGTGTCCTGTCAGCACTGGGGTTAACATGTTTTTTCCAAAATGTTTGATTTTCAGAAAATGATTGAACCTCGATATGATTGCCTCTGTGCAATGACTTGGTCTGTATTTGTTGTTGGTTACTGCAGGTATTTGATGGTGAAATGTTGAAGTTAAGGAAGAAGCTGGATCAATTACATGTCAGTGATTCAGTTCCAGACACATCATGCCAGTGGTGTCTGATGTGGCTGATGGTAGTCAGTATTTGTATGTAATTGCATTAGCTCATACTGTAGGCCTCATTCAGGACATTAATCTTTAATTTGGCCATCATATCATTTACTCTGTTCGTTTGAACTTCAACAACTATCAAGTTGAATCTGTTGATGGTAGTTTAATACAGAGCCATTGGCTACATCACTATGGATGCCATGTAATAACTGCCATGGTGGGCTGTTAGCATGTGTGTTGTGATGGAGGTAGAAATACATGTAATGGCTGCAATGGTGGGCTGTTACCATGTGTGTGTTGTGATGGAGGTAGTAATGGCTGCCTACTGTTTATTGCGCCGAACTACAATGTCATGCCCCAGATATCATCATCCTGTGTTCACCTTTTCCTCATACCACATTTACGAGACAACTGATACCTGAGTAAACTGCTGGTGTAAACGTGACAGCAGAACCTGCAATTTTCTCCAGTTTTGCACACATTTCTACAAGGACCAATCAGAAGAAGGATACAATTAATATTTGCAGACATCATGCTTTCATGGTTTGCCAGTTTCTCCAGCTAAGCCTCCTATTATATACATTAATGTGTTTCTGAGATGCTTTCCATCAATCAAGATGCGCAGTACATCAGTTCTTGAGAAAATTGTCAGGTAATGGACTATTACCCCCTCAGAAGACTGGGAAGAAATATGGCAAGGAAGTGAGATGGAACATTGAGCAAACAAATGGTGACAACCAATCTGCTGAAAATTTAAACTGTCTTAAATGGAATCAAACAGCTAATGCTTTCTTTTCGCATCTGCGTGGCAATCTGGAGCCTGATTGTCTGTGTTTTCAGCAGTTTACCAGTAACGTCAATAATATGTTTTGCGCATATAGATAAAATCTGCACTCATATTCCGTTGTAGTCATTACATTGTTATGTGACGGTAAGACTTACATATACTCTCATGCTTCCAATCTTAATCATCCCACAAAATTTAATTTCTTAATTTAGTTAAGTCCACATTATTTGGTTATGTTTGGGCTGTGCTTTGCTTATGGATTCTTGTTTCATAAAGACAACAGTATTTCTGGTATGAAAACTGTACTTGCACCATGGTAACAAGAAGGCATTTTGTGACATGGGTTATATGTGCAACTTGAGCAGGCTCATCTTACATTTATTACTGAAGTCAATGAATGTTTAAACTCTGTGTGCATTTTCCATTTCAATGAATAAACCCTGCATAATGTACCCATATCACTTTTGAGTGGTCATTTCAAAGATCATTTCAGAAAAAGTCGACCTCCTGAATCCCAATTACCAGTTGACAGTGTTCCATCTTGCCATGTTGGAAAAGGTGACAACAGTAATTGAGTACACCTAAATAAGTGAAGTTCTGAGACCGACTGTGGAGCTGATTCATCGTGTATTGCGGAAGTTTCTTGTCCATTGGTCGAAGACCTTTATCCAACTTAGTCATGAAAACACATTTGTCTTTTCAGAGTCTCAGTCCAGCATCAGAAAACAGTTGCAAGACCATGTCAAGCATTCTACAGTCATGCTGGTCATCATTACATAGAAATGATGATATATATTCCTGGTAAGTCCTTGCAAGACATTTTCTAGTTCCTATTTAAAAATCAAGCAGGTGCAGAAACTAAATCAAATGGGGTAAGAGTATACCTGAACAAACCTGTGTTTATTACAACATACTTCCTTGATTCTTTTTTCACGATATATTGCTGATAAGCAGTAGGGTTGGGTATTGCCAAAATGTACATATCGCGATATATCGTGATGTGTGTTGGCGTATTGCAATATGTATTGCAGTATATTGTGACAGTGTAACACATGGTTAAGGCAATGAAATTATTGTTTCCTTTCTTATGAAACAATGCCACTGGCCACTGTCAGGACCCAGATGTGATTGTACAAGAGATCAACTGAAAATGTTTGGAACTCGAGAAAAAGCGTCGACAGCGGCGTCTGCCATTTTGGTTTGTTTATCAACGAGTGATGGTATCAATCTACTTTTGTTATTTATATGGTTTAAAAGTCACGCAAATGCAAATTATATGACCAATAAATATTTTCAAAACTATTAATGTATAGTAATATAAAGGAAATACATCGTCACGAAAATTACTGATCATGGTCACAGAAATTTCCAATCGTATTGGGTGAATTGGTTCGCGAAAAATGGACTGCAATATATTGTATTGTGAAGTTTGAATTGCAATATACTGGTTAACCGGTATTATTGCCCACCCCTAATATGCAGTCACAGACTCAAGTCAAGTACTTTGTGACCTCCACCCAGTTTGGAACACACAATCTTCAAGTGTTGGTATTGGGTAGTTCTCTGTCTGAGAACAACGGTTTATTGTCAGTTTATAATCTTCACACATCCTCACTGTAAAATCTGGTTTTGAAACAGGAACTTTCCAGGCCATTTTGTAAAACGTTACAGGTTCAATGATGCTTTCAGACAGAATGCTTTCTAAAACAGCTTCAACCTTTGGTTTCAAAGGGATCATGGCTTGTAGTATCCTGGTTAAGAATCCTGGTCAATGTAAATGTGGGCATTGTGTCTTTGTAAAGTACCCACTCATTCATCAAAAACACTTGCATGTTTTTCCAAGACATATTCCAAAGTAAGCTCTTCAGGTTTGGAAAGCACAATCAATGTAATTTACTCAAATCAAAGTTTAAGCTGCTATCCATGATGTACCCTTCAGATTTGGCCCATTTCCATTACTGCCAACTTCTTCCAGGTCCTGAGTATTCCCCTTGTAGAGAACAGAAACAATGGAAGTTCCAAGAATTGTTCTCTGTGACCTGTGTAACCTTTAAGTTGTGTACTTGCCTGGCCCATGTTGGTAATATAGAACTACCCAGCTGTGCTGTCATTGATCAATGAGCCAGTGTCAGATTCAAATGTCAAAGGTACCTGATTCACTACAGAGTAACCATGTATGGATCAGTGTTCCCTAGAATTCTAGTGTACATGATGATGTAATATGGAATATATATGAAACAAATTAATCTTCAGGTATGTCACAATAAATCAGACTTGTTTTCAGAGACATGATGGGTTTCTGTCTTTCGAGAATTTGTAAAAGCGTCGATTCTGGACTTTTCTTCTTATAACATAGCTGCAAAATTTGGTTAAATTGTAATTTTGATTAAGCCTTACATCAACATAAACTGAAATGTTGGCATATTTGTGGATTAGAGGTTATACGATTAAAAATAATAAACTTTTGAAAAGGATTTTGAGGATCACATTTATTGGGTCGTTATGTTTACAACTGGAATCCAAGAATAATTTGTTTACTTGTGAAATTCAAAATTAAATCCAGTTTATCATTTAGCCAATCTTGGAGTCTCTGCTATATATGGGTAACCTTGCTACAATCATAAAAGAGATGGGGTGTTGTTTCTATAGAATTTGAGCAATAGCTACATTGGTTGATGGTCAATATATTTCATTCTAAAAGTCTACTATTCGTCGGCAAAATATGATGAAGCAGTTTGTATTGAAACCATTGGAGATCTGTATCTTTTGTACAACGGAAGGGAATATGGTTATAGTTGTGCCAAGTATCTATATCAATTGCAATTTCATTTCCTAATATAACATTCCATTTCATACAGTGTTGATTACGATTTGTTTTTGGTTCCAATAAAGCCCTGTAATAAACTTGACAACCAGTTGTTTGTCTTGTCAGAAGGTTGAATACATATGGTTGTATTGGGTTTACTTTTTTGTTGATGTTTTCTTAAATGATTTGTTTGCTTTTAAAGAAAGCTTTAACTGCACTAATGACTCTGCAATTATCTAGAACTTTAGTTTTTAGATTATATGTGGTTCTAAATTTTTCATGGGATAGAAATTTGCCAGCGTCATTAAGAAGGTCATTTACAAATAGTATACATTTTTCTTTCCAGTTTGTATGAAAAATTGTTTTTCTATCGATTAAAATGTTTTGATTATACCAAATTAATTGGGAGGTAATGTTTAGTTCCGAGTTTATTTCCTCATGTCTCGACAATAGGTCCCACCAAGCATTCAGTAAGTCTTTGTAGAATTTGTTGCGAACCAATGGAGTGAAAACGTTTCTTAGATTTGGACAATTATATTAAAAAAAATATTTGCAGATCCAAGTTTAGGTACATTTTCTGCAAATAGGTTGCTGCCTTTAGTGTACTTCATGTAGAAACGTCTTAGAATCGACACTTTGTGAGCTTGCATCACCTCCTTTATATTCGGTGCGTTCAGACCGCCATCTTTAACATTACATATAAGATGTTCACATTTAACTTTATCAGGTTTGTTTCTCCATATGAATTTGAAACATTTTCGTTGAAAGTCATCTATTACTTTGTTCGGAGGATTTGGGATGGAAACGAAGAGATGATTTAGTTTTGGAATGATTAACGATTATTTCTACCCAAAGGAGTGAGATTTCTTATAGACCAAATTGACATGAGGGTTTTGCAGTTTCATGGATGATAATGCCCGTCCACGGATGATAATGCCCGAGAAACAGTTGTTAACGATGTTGTTTAGATCAACAACATCATGACTAATATGGACTGGCCTGCAAGGTCATCTGATCTTAATCCCACTGAACATGTTTGGGACATTATTGAAAGTCGTGTTTACGGTCTCCATGTTCACCCAGACTCTGGATGAACTTGAACAGGCGTTACAGAGAGAATGGCAGAACATTCCACAACAGCAACTTTAAAGGCTCATTTGGTCAATGCAAAGACGTGTTGAAGCTTGCATTCGCGCTCATGATGGTCATAGGTGTTACTGAACACTGCTTCACTGTCCAAAACTGACTTGCACCTTAATGTTAACATTTTGCTCCATCAGTGCAGCACATTTTTCACGACTGTTTCGCGGGTACCTGCTTTGTTAGCCTATTATTGCTCAATGCCATTTCATTTCATTTGGTTAATCGTGTGTACATATGTTTCACCTTTCTACAGCATCATTCCATGATTTGCAATTTCAATAAATGAAAATGTAATGAGACTAAAAATTTGTGTTGCTTAACTTTCTGTGAGGAGTATACATATGCTGCTACTGACCCACTTGGGTTCCTATCTCTTATGTTAAACCTCCAACATAGGAAAGCTTCAGAAGGCCTACTAGTGAAGTAGTTTTTCAACTGGCTATAGTTATGCACAGATTACCTGGTATGTGACAAGACAACAAGAAGTCACAAAACACTCTTCTTGAAACTTTCTTCTTCAGTTCTGTCAGCAACTAGGTCATGTTCCAAACTCTCACACCTTTCTTCCCAACAAACTTTCAAGAGTCAAATTCAGGTAATACGCCAATTGTAACAATAGTGTGCGACAAGTAACAATTATCAAACAGCCCTTTCAAGGTGTGTATACATTAGCAAAAAGATATTCACCAGTCTCTGTTGTCTACTGCCATTTGTGAGAACTCCTAGTTGTGAGACTCCCAGTTATGAGACAGTGGAGTCGGTAATTAACAACGAAAACACACCATACTGTCTGATAGAATGGATTCACCCTAGCTAACTACTGATTTGCTATGTAACTGAATCTTGTGGAGGTAACTTAATGAAACTTTATAAGATAAATTGATTAACATATTCAGGTAAATGTATTTAAGAATTAAGCACTTTGTGTAGGTAACTTCGTGATCAAAGAGAAATTAATTTACCTACTCAGATTTACTCCGTCTCCGAAACTACAAGCTATAGTTTAAGAAATAACTCGGAAATAACTCGGAAATTTACAGTCGAAATGCCCCTTATGCCAAACCCTTTCTACCCGACACAATAAATGTATGGAATGCCCCACCAAATTCCAAAGAGTCATGCAGTCTCAAAGAATTTTAAAACCTAATTACAAAAACCGAAAACAAGATATATATTGATCTTAATTATGGCTCTTGTTCTTGTCAAATCGTTCATTGCTGCCTCAGGCTCGGATCTAGCGACCCAAACACCGATAAGTATAACAGACATTTAATAAACTGTGCATGTTTCTCTTGTGGATATCAACTACCCGTTATAACCTGGATAATGTTTTTAATGGAAATAAAGAATTTACTCCTTGTGTAAACCAGAAAATAGTTGAATCCGTCCACGATTATATCAAGACACAACCTTCAAATTTTCACAGGGAAATACTGAAATTAACTTAACAAACTTCTCGTGATTGATTTATATTCCTACAATAGCTTGTTAGACACACACAACTGTAAGTCTCTAATGATGACTGACTGACTGAGTTTAGTTTTACGCCGCTTTTAGCAATATTCCAGCAATATCACGGCGGGGGACACCAGAAATGGGCTTAACACATTGTACCCATGTGGGGAATCGAACCCGGGTCTTCGGCGTGACGAGCCAACGCTTTAACCACTAGGCTACCCCACCGCCCCACTCTAATGATGACTACTTAGAGAATAGTTGTATTTGATGTAATCTGTATATATTTATATGTACTTAAAAATATATTTATGCAATAGTCAATAGCGATCACCTCACATCCTCCATTTCATTTTATATTTTATGTTGCATGGGAGCGGTGTTAACATAAGCAGTAATACTTCACCAATCCCAATTCATTTTCATAAATAATAATACAATATGTTTAAACCAAAATGACTTTCAAACTTCATAATAGTCAATAAAAATGTGTTATCATAATTACATATTCTTCTAAATAAATAAAATATTCAATGAACTATTTTCTTCTGTGTAAATATAATCTTTGATAATCTTTTTTCATTAATCAACTCATCAATGAACTATGCCTCCTGTTGGTACTGGGCTGGGCTGATCTCACTTTCATTGTAGGGATGTGGAAACACCACCTATGTGCACTGAACCATTAATTAATGTGTCTCACAACTGGGAGTTCTCACAAATGGGAGGACACTGTGTGGCAAAAAGAAAAGTTCAAATCTGAACACATGCATCAAAGTTCAATGTGAGTTCATACTCCTTGTTGGGTTTCACTGCATCCCTTTAATCCTATCCTAATGTCCAAAGTGTACTGCCAACTTGTCATGGTGTAGGCCGTACTGTCAACATTCTAACATCCATTTATATGTAGGAGGGAACACGTGTGTGTGCTGGCAATACCCATACAGAAACTGTGGATATGTGATAATAGGTACAAAATCTAAAACCTTTCATTTTATGGAAGAATCACTGAACAAAATATGACAATATATCATAAACTATAAATATTAGGAAATATTCTTGGTTTCATCTGTTTTTTTATTTTACGCCATGCGGTGGAATTATTCTCCGTGTTTACATTTCACTGATAATTCTTCCTGAGTCGATGATTTCACCATGTTGATAATTCTTTCTGTTTTCATGCTGGAATATCATATCCAGTGATAACTGTTCCTCCAGCTGAAGGTTTTGTAGCTTACCCTGACAGAGCATGGAGTCATCCAAGAGATGACATCCTTACGTTGTTGGCCTTTTGTCTGGGTAAATGTAACGGGATCTTGTGTTTATAGTTTTTAGGAATAGAGTTTTAGACTGATCATTTCAAGTTGTTTTATGTTCTTTATGTGGCACTCAGTCACAAACCATGCAAACACATCACTATTAGCCCACTCACATCAAACAGATTTTATAACATAGACAATTACTATGGAAAACATTTAAAAACCTGTGACAGCCATGCTGTCCTCAGGGGTTCACTAAGAATGAGGCAGGTGAACCACAGTGCCATGCTAGCCCTATTTCTAATGTTTGCCTCTTTCTCAGGTCACATAAGTTGATTTTGTTGTTGGATGAATTTCCAATGAATGTATTTTTGTTTTGTCAATAAGTCAGCTTTAATGCTGCCCACTGTACAGTGCATAGTAAGGTGTGTACAGAACCAACGATCCAACGCACAGTCACAAACCTAACGTACAATCTGTTCACTAGTAAGTGAACTTTGAAGGCTGGTATGACCACTTGTCAAGGGCTCTGAGGTATTTGCTAATCAAGATTTTAGAAAAAATATGCAAATAAAATATAAATGCAGCTTTCATTATTTTTCAAATACTGTTAATGTTTCATGTTTCAAAATTGAATCAAGTCAGTCTGATGATTCACAGCAGCTGAAAACTGACAACCTGATCCAGCAGCAAAGTGAAGCTGAACCCATAACTAGACTGGGGAGAGAGGGGTGATGTATTACAGTCATGTATATTTCACGTTATTGTCAATGGCCAACACCATGGTGGTGCACAACAGCTCTGTACGCACAAACACCAGGATGCAGTCCTCATAAATTTCTTGTATGTGTCATGCAATCTGAGATAACCTTGCTTTTAGCAAATTAGAAAGCATGCTTGTTGCCTTTTAGCTCACCTGGTCATTCTAGCTATAGCCTGTGTGTAGTCTTAAGATGCTGGGAATAGTCTGTGGCTGAATCTCTGGAGTTTATGGGAATAGTCTGTGCCCCGAATCCCCAGAGAGGCTGGGAATAGTCTGTGCATGAATCGACTGACATGGTGTGAATAGTCTGTGGCTGAATCTCTGGAGATGCTGTGACTAGTCTGTGCGTGAATCTCTGGAGATGCTGTGAATAGTCTGTGCGTGAATCTCTGGAGATGCTGTGAATAGTCTGTGCGTGAATCTCCAGATGGTACTGAGGACAGTCTGTGCGTGAATCTCCAGATGGTACTGAGGACAGTCTGTGCCTGAATCTCCAGATGGTACTGAGGACAGTCTGTGCCTGAATCTCCAGATGGTACTGAGGATAGTCTGTGCCTGAATCTCCAGATGGTACTGAGGACAGTCTGTGCCTGAATCTCCAGATGGTACTGAGGACAGTCTGTGCCTGAATCTCCAGATGGTACTGAGGACAGTCTGTGCCTGAATCTCCAGATGATACTGAGGACAGTCTGTGCCTGAATCTCCAGATGGTACTGAGGACAGTCTGTGCCTGAATCTCCAGATGGTACTGAGGACAGTCTGTGCCTGAATCTCCAGATGGTACTGAGGACAGTCTGTGCCTGAATCTCCTTATGGTACTGAGGATAGACCAAGGCAAGCTGTCACTTTGAGTTCTAAAGTGAGCTACAATGAGAACAGTATTTAGTACAGTTCACTACGCTACATGACATGCCTTTGAGAATTTCGACATAGATTATAATTAGTCTAAACATTTTTGCTGAGAGAATCATTCTAATTTGTTTCATTTTTTCCCAATTTTGGTACAGGAGAAAATGTGAAATAGATATGTTTTGAAAGGTATTAAGTTTATCACTGTCATGGATAGCACTGTAAAGTTGGCCTCCATGATGACAAAATCAAATATGTCAGTGTCTTTGAGCTCAGGCAGATTTCATAGGTGCGATCTGTCTTACAGTTCATACTTGAGTGGGATTGTCCTACCAGACACTTGAGTGGGGTTGTCCTACCAGACACTTGAGTGGGGTGGTCCTACCACACACTTGAGTGGGGTTGTCCTACCAGATACTTGAGTGGGGTTGTCCTACCACACACTTGAGTCGGGTTGTCCTACAAGACATATGAGCAGGGTTGTCCTACCAGACACTTGAGTGGGGTTGTCCTACCAGACACTTGAGTGGGGTTGTCCTACCACATACTTGAGTGGGGTTGTCCTACCACATACTTGAGTGGGGTTGTCCTACCACACACTTGAGTGGGGTTGTCCTACCACACACTTGAGTGGGGTTGTCCTACCAGGCATTTGAGAGGGGTTGTCTTACCACACACTTGAGTGGGGATGTCTTACCACATACTTGAGTGGGGTTGTCTTACCACACACTTGAGTGGGGATGTCCTACCACACACTTGAGTGGGGTTGTTCTACCACACACTTGAGTGGGGTTGTCCTACCACACACTTGAGTGGGGTTGTCCTACCACACACTAGAGTGGGGTTGTCCTACCACACACTTGAGTGGGGTTGTCCTACCACACACTTGAGTGGGGTTGTCCTACCACACACTTGAGTGGGGTTGTCCTACCAGACACCTGAGTGGGGTTGTCCTACAACATACTTTAGTGGGGTTGTCCTACCACACACTTGAGTGGGGATGTCCTACCACACACTTGAGTGGGGATGTCCTACCACACACTTGAGTGGGGTTGTCCTACCACATACTTGAGTAGGGTTGTCCTACCACACACACTTGAGTGGGGTTGTCCTAACGCTTGAGTAGGGTTGTCTTACCACACACTTGAGTGGGGATGTCCTACCACACACTAGAGTGGGGTTGTCCTTCCACACACTTGAGTGGGGTTGTCCTACCACAAACTTGGGTGGGGTTGTCCTACCAGACACTTGAGTGGGGTTGTCCTACCACACACTTGAGTGGGGATGTCCTACCACACACTTGAGTGGGGATGTCCTACCACACACTTTAGTGGGGATGTCTTACCACACACTTGAGTGGGGATGTCCTACCACACACTTGAGTGGGGATGTCCTACCACATACTTGAGTGGGGATGTCTTACCTAATACTTGAGTGGGGATGTCTTACCACACACTTGAGAGGGGATGTCCTTCCACACACTTGAGTAGGGTTGTCCTACCACACACACTTGAGTGGGGTTGTCCTACACGCTTGAGTGGGGTTGTCCTACCACACACTTGAGTGGGGTTGTCCTACCACACACTTGAGTGGGGTTGTCCTACCAGACACTTGAGTGGGGTTGTCCTACCACACACTTGAGTGGGGTTGTACTACCACATACTGGAGTGGGGTTGTCTTACCACACACTTGAGTGGGGTTGTCCTACCACATACTTGAGTGGGGTTGTCCTACCACACACTTGAGTGGGGATGTCCTACCTCACACTAGAGTGGGGTTGTCGTACCAGACACCTGAGTGGGGTTGTCCTACAACATACTTGAGTGTGGTTGTCCTACCACACACATGAGTGGGGTTGTCCTACCAGACACTTGAGTGGGGATGTCCTGCCAGACACTTGAGTGGGGTTGTCCTACCACACACTTGAGTGGCGTTGTCCTACCTCACACTAGAGTGGGGTTGTCGTACCAGACACCTGAGTGGGGTTGTCCTACAACATACTTGAGTGTGGTTGTCCTACCACACACATGAGTGGGGTTGTCCTACCAGACACTTGAGTGGGGTTGTCCTACCACACACTTGAGTGGGGTTGTCCTACCACACGCTTGAGTAGGGTTGTCCTACCACACACTTGAGTGGGGTTGTCCTACCACACTTGAGTAGAGTTGTCCTACCAGACACTTGGAGTGGGGTTGTCCTACACACACTTGAGTGTGGATGTCCTGAGGTGGGGTTGTCCTACCACACACTTGAGTGAGGGTTTTCCTACCACACACTTGAGTGTGGATGTCCTACCACACACTTGAGTGGGGTTGTCCTACCACACACTTGAGTGGGGTTTTCCTACCACACACTTGAGTAGGTTTGACCTACCACATACTTGAGTGGGGTTGTCCTACCACACACTTGAGTGGGGTTGTCCTACAACATACTTGGGTGGGGTTGTCCTACCACACACTTGAGTGGGGTTGTCATACCACATACTTGAGTGGGGTTGTCTTACCACACACTTGAGTGGGGATGTCCTACCACACACTTGAGTGGGGTTGTCCTACCACATACTTGAGTGGGGTTGTTCTACCATATACATGAGTGGGGATGTCCTCCTGGGGATGTCCACACTTGAGTGGGGATGTCCTACCACACACTTGAGTGGGGTTGTCCTACCAGACACCTGAGTGGGGTTCCTACCACACACATGGGGATTGACTTGGAGTGGGTTTGTCCTACCACACAACATTGAATGGGGTTGTCCTACCACACACTTGAGTGGGGATGTCCTACCAGACACTTGAGTGGGGTTGTCCTACCAGACATCCTACCACATACTTGAGTGGGGTTGTCCTACCACACACTTGAGTGGGGTTGTCCTCCCTACCACACACAACGCTTGAGTGGGGTTGTCCTACCACAGACACTTGAGTGGGGTTGTCCTACCACACACACTTGAGTGGGGTTGTCCTACCACACACTTGAGTGTGGATGTCCTACAACACACTTGGAGTGGGGTGGTCCTACCACATACTTGAGGAGGGTTTTTCCTACCACACACTTGAGTGGGGATGTCCCACCACACACTTGAGTAGGGTTGTCCTACCACACACACTTGAGTGGGGTTTTCCTACCACACACTTGAGTAGGTTTGACCTACCACACACTTGAGTGGGGTTGTCCTACCACACACTTGAGTGGGGTTGTCCTACAACATACTTGGGTGGGGTTGTCCTACCACACACTTGAGTGGGGTTGTCCTACCACATACTTGAGTGGGGTTGTCTTACCACACACTTGAGTGGGGATGTCCTACCACACACTTGAGTGGGGTTGTCCTACCACATACTTGAGTGGGGTTGTCCTACCACATACTTGAGTGGGGATGTCCTACCACACACTTGAGTGGGGATGTCCTACCACACACTTGAGTGGGATTGTCCTACCACACACATGAGTGAGGTCGTCCTACCAGACACCTGAGTGGGAGTGTCCTACCACACACTTGAGTGGGGATGTCCTACCACACACTTGAGTGGGGTTGTCCTACCACAAACTTGGGTGGGGTTGTCCTACCACACACTTGAGTGGCGTTGTCCTACCTCACACTAGAGTGGGGATGTCCTACCACACACCTGAGTGGGGTTGTCCTACAACATACTTGAGTGGGGTTGTCCTACCACACACTTGAGTGGGGTTGTCCTACCAGACACTTGAGTGGGGATGTCCTGCCAGACACTTGAGTGGGGTTGTCCTACCACACACTTGAGTAGGGTTGTCCTACCACACACACTTGAGTTTGGTTGTCCTAACGCTTGAGTAGAGTTGTCCTACCAGACACTTGAGTGGGGTTGTCCTACCACACACTTGAGTGGGGTTGTCCTACCACACACTTGAGTGTGGATGTCCTACAACACACTTCAGTGGGATGGTCCTACCACATACTTGAGGAGGGTTTTCCTACCACACACTTGAGTGTGGATGTCCTACCACACACTTGAGTAGGGTTGTCCTACCACACACTTGAGTGGGGTTTTCCTACCACACACTTGAGTAGGTTTGACCTACCACACACTTGAGTGGGGTTGTCCTACCACACACTTGAGTGGGGTTTTCCTACCACACACTTGAGTAGGTTTGACCTACCACATACTTGAGTGGGGTTGTCCTACAACATACTTGGGTGGGGTTGTCCTACCACACACTTGAGTGGGCTTGTCATACCACATACTTGAGTGGGGATGTCCTACCACACACTTGAGTGGGGTTGTCCTACCACACACTTGAGTGGGGTTGTCTTACCACACACTTGAGTGGGGATGTCCTACCACACACTTGAGTGGGGTTGTCCTACCACGTACTTGAGTGGGGTTGTTCTACCATATGCTTGAGTGGGGATGTCCTACCCACACGCTTGAGTGGGGTTGTCCTACCACTTGAGTGGGGTTGTCCTACACTTGGAGTGGGGTTGTTCTACCATATACTTGAGTGGGGATGTCCTACCACACACTTGAGTGGGGATGTCCTACCACACACTTGAGTGGGAATGTCTTACCACAAACATGAGTGAGGTCGTCCTACCAGACACCTGAGTGGGAGTGTCCTACCACACACTTGAGTGGGGATGTCCTACCACACACTTGAGTGGGATTGTCCTACCACACACATGAGTGGGGTTGTCCTACAACATATTTGAGTGGGGTTGTCCTACCACACACTTGAGTGGGGATGTCCTACCAGACACTTGAGTGGGGTTGTCCTACCAGACACCTCAGTGGGGTTTTCCTACAACATACTTGAATGGGGTTGTCCTACCACACACTTGAATGGGGTTGTCCTACCACACACTTGAGTGGGGATGTCCTACGAGACACTTGAGTGGGGTTGTCCTACCACATACTTGAGTAGGGTTGTCCTACCACACACACTTGAGTTGGGTTGTCCTAACGCTTGAGTAGGGTTGTCCTACCACACACTTGAGTGGGGTTGTCCTACCACACACTTGAGTGTGGATGTCCTACAACACACTTGAGTGGGGTGGTCCTACCACATACTTGAGGAGGGTTTTCCTACCACACACTTGAGTGGGGATGTCCTTCCACACACTTGAGTAGGGTTGTCCTACAACACACTTGAGTGGGGCTTTCCTACCACACACTTGAGTAGGTTTGACCTACCACATACTTGAGTGGGGTTGTCCTACCACACACTTGAGTGGGGTTGTCCTACAACATACTTGGGTGGGGTTGTCCTACCACACACTTGAGTGGGGTTGTCCTACCACATACTTGAGTGGGGTTGTCTTACCACACACTTGAGTGGGGATGTCCTACCACACACTTGAGTGGGGTTGTCCTACCACATACTTGAGTGGGGTTGTCCTACCACATACTTGAGTGGGGATGTCCTACCACACACTTGAGTGGGGATGTCCTATCACACACTTGAGTGGGATTTTCCTACCTGACACATGAGTGAGGTCGTCCTACCAGACACCTGAGTGGGAGTGTCCTACCACACACTTGAGTGGGGATGTCCTACCACACACTTGAGTGGGATTGTCCTACCACACACTTGAGTAGGGTTGTCCTACCACACGCTTGAGTGGGGATGTCCTACCTCACACTTGAGTGGGGATGTCCTTCGACACACTTGAGTGGGGATGTCTTACCACACACTTGAGTGGGGATGTCCTACCTCACACTTGAGTGGGGATGTCCTACCACACACTTGCGTGGGGATGTCTTACCTCATACTTGAGTGGGTATGTCTTACCACACACTTGAGTGGGGATGTCTTTCCACACACTTGAGTGGGGTTGTCTTACCACACACTTGAGTGGGGATGTCTTACCACACTCTTGAGTGGGGATGTCTTGCCACACACTTGAGTGGAGATGTCCTACCACACACTTGAGTGGGGATGTCTTACCACATACTTGAGTGGCGTTGTCCTACCACACACTTGAGTGGGGTTGTCCTACCACACACTTGAGTGTGGATGTCCTACAACACACTTCAGTGGGGTTGTCCTACCACATACTTGAGGAGGGTTTTCATACCACACACTTGAGTGGGGTTGTCCTACCACACACTTGAGTGGGGTTGTCCTACCACACACTTGAGTGGGGTTGTCCTACCACACACTTGAGTAGGTTTGACCTACCACATACTTGAGTGGGGTTGTCCTACCACACACTTGAGTGGGGCTGTCCTACAACATACTTGGGTGGGGTTGTCCTTCCACATAAACTGACGAGCAAAAGAAAGTACACAGGTGTAACTGTTTTTGAAATCACAAATATGCGTTCTGACACTTCATTGGGATTGTCCTACCACACACTTGGGTGGGGTTGTCCTACCACATATTTGAGTGGGGTTGTCCTACCACATACTTGAGTGGAGTTGTCCTACCACACACTTGAGTGGGGATGTCCTACCAGACACTTGGGTGGGATTGTCCTACCACACACTTGAGTGGGGTTGTCCTACCACACACTTGAGTGGGGATGTCCTACCACACACCTGAGTGGGGATGTCCTACCACATACTTGAGTGGGGATGTCCTACCACATACTTGAGTGGGGATGTCCTACCACACACATGAGTGGGGATGTCCTACCACACACTTGAGTGGGGATGTCCTACCACACACATGAGTGGGGATGTCTTACCAGACACTTGAGTGGGGATGTCCTACCACACACATGAGTGGGGATGTCTTACCAGACACTTGAGTGGGGGTGTCCTACCACACACTTGAGTGGGGATGTCTTACCAGACACTTGAGTGGGGATGTCTTACCACACACTTGAGTGGGGATGTCTTACCAGACACTTGAGTGGGGATGTCCTACCACACACATGAGTGGGGATGTCTTACCACACACTTGAGTGGGGATGTCTTACCAGACACTTGAGTGGGGGTGTCCTACCACACACTTGAGTGGGGATGTCTTACCAGACACTTGAGTGGGGATGTCTTACCACACACTTGAGTGGGGATGTCTTACCACACACTTGAGTGGGGATGTCCTACCACACACATGAGTGGGGATGTCCTACCAGACTCTTGAGTGGGGATATCCTACCACACACATGAGTGGGGATGTCTTACCAGACACTTGAGTGGGGATGTCCTACCACACACATGAGTGGTGATGTCCTACCACACACTTGAGTGGGGATGTCCTTCCTCACACATGAGGGGGATGTCTTACCAGACACTTGAGTGGGGATGTCTTACCACACACTTGAGTGGGGATGTCCTACCACACACTTGAGTGGGGATGTCCTTCCACACACATGAGTGGGGTTGTCCTACCAGACACTTGAGTGGGGATGTCTTACCAGACACTTGTGTGGGGATGTCTTACCAGACACTAGTGTGGGGGTGTCAGGCCAGACGCTTAGTCTGTCTTTTATGGATATCAGGCCAGGTACTTGAATAAGCTCTTTGTGACATGTCACACCCGATTCATGAGTGGGTGTGAAATGATAAGGCCAGATACTGGAGTTGGAATGTCAGGGAAGTGAGACCAGATACTTGGAATCAGATGTGTGGGCATGGGCTTTTAGGAGAAAGAGGTCGCTGTGGTCATGTGGCAAGCCCCCAGGTCACCTGATACTCTTTCTTAATTAGACGTTTAATCTCAGAACAATGGCATGACTCATTTAGCTATATCCTTGTCATGACACGCTTGTCCCAGATCATACCAATTTGGCCTGAAAGCTCAATAAAAGATTAAAGAAAGTAATTATATCTCCATTCCCTCATAAGACAAACTGCCTTGCAAGTGTTTGATTACAGTGGACGAGGCAGTACTGTGACAGTGTGGCTGGGGGTGGACAAGGCGTATTGACACCACATGGCATGTGTCCATGGTGTGATCAGTGGCTGGTCCACACACAGCTTGTGTGTCTAATAGGGCAAACATGACACATGATAGATTCTCCACCGCATTATACAACCCATACATGTATATCTGGGAGATATTTGGAAGAGGATGACTTCATTGAAATGTTATGTTACAGCACAGGGTTCAATTGTTTCTTATGTACAATGTAAGTGCATATTAATGCCATCCAACTATGATTACATTATGTGCAGGGGGGAAACCAGTAAAAACAATGTGAATTGGACAAACATGTTTCTTTTTGTCACTGGCACCTACAATAAGTTTTGAGACGTGATTGTTATGAAATTCTTGTTTTTCCTGAATACGCAGCTGTTTGAATGATGTTTCAGTCTGTCTGTCTGTCTGTCTGTCTGTCTCTTTGTCTGTCTGTCTCTCTCTTTTTCAGTATGTTTGTCTGTCTGTTTCTTTGTCAGTCTGTCTCTCTCTCTGTCTGTCTGTGTGTCTGTCTGTCTGTCTGTCTGTCTATGTCTCTCTTTGACTGGATATATCATTAACTGATGACTGGTTACAGACTGGATATATCATTACCTGATGACTGGTTATAGACTGGGTATATCATTGTGTGATGACTGGTTACAGACTGGATATATCATTACCTTATGACTGGCTACAGACTGGGTATATCATTGCGTGATGACTGGTTAAAGACTGGGTATATCATTACCTGAATACTGGTTACAGACTGGGGATATATCATTACCTGATGACTGGTTTAAGACTGGATACATGGCATTACCGGATGACTGGTTATGGACTTGGTATATCATTACGTGATGACTGGTTACAGACTGGATATATCATTACCTTATGACTGGTTATAGACTGGGTATACCATTACGTGATGACTGGTTATAGACTGGATATATCATTACCTTATGACTGGTTACAGACTGGGAATATCATTGCGTGATGACTGGTTACAGACTGGATATATCATTACCGGATGACTGGTTATAGACTGGATATATCATTACCTTATGACTGGTTGCAGACTGGGAATATCATTGCATGATGACTGGTTACAGGCTGGATATATCATTACCTGATGACTGGTTATAGACTGGATATATCATTACCTTATGACTGGTTACAGACTGGGAATATCATTGCGTGATGACTGGTTACAGACTGGATATATCATTACCGGATGACTGGTTATAGACTGGATATATCATTACCTTATGACTGGTTACAGACTGGGAATATCATTACCTGATGACTGGTTACAGACTGGATATATCATTACCTGATGACTGGTTTAAGACTGGATACATGGCATTACCTGATGACTGGTTATGAACTTGGTATGTCATTACGTGATGACTGGTTATAGACTGGATATATCATTACCTTATGACTGGTTATAGACTGGGTATACCATTACGTGATGACTGGTTATAGACTGGATATATCATTACGTGATGACTGGTTACAGACTGGGAATATCATTGCGTGATGACTGGTTACAGGCTGGATATATCATTACCGGATGACTGGTTATAGACTGGATATATCATTACCTTATGACTGGTTGCAGACTGGGAATATCATTGCGTGATGACTGGTTACAGGCTGGATATATCATTACCGGATGACTGGTTATAGACTGGGTATATCATTACCTGAATACTGGTTACAGACTGGGTATATCATTACCTGATGACTGGTTATAGACTGGATATATCATTACCTGATGACTGGTTACAGACTGGGTATATCATTACCGGATGACTGGTTATAGACTGGGTATATCATTACATGATGACTGGTTATAGACTGGGTATATCATTACATGATGACTGGTTATAGACTGGATATATCATTACCTGATGACTGGTTACAGACTGGGTATATCATTACGTGATGACTCGTTATAGACTGGGTATATCATTACCTGATGACTGGTTATAGACTGGGTATATCATTACGTGATGACTGGTTATAGAGTGGATATATCATTACCTTATGACTGGTTATAGACTGGGTATATCATTGCGTGATGACTGGTTACAGACTGGATATATCATTAACTGATGACTGGTTATAGACTGGATATATCATAACGTGATGACTGCTTGCAGACTGGGTATATCATTACCTGATGACTGGTTATAGACTGGATATATCATTACCTGATGACTGGTTATAGACTGGATATATCATTACCTGATGACTGGTTATAGACTGGATATATCATTACCTGATGACTGGTTATAGACTGGGTATATCATTACATGATGACTGGTTACAGACTGGGTATATCATTACCTGATGACTGGTTATAGACTGGGTATATCATTGCGTGATGACTGGTTACAGACTGGATATATCATTACCTGATGACTGGTTGCAGACTGGGTATATCATTACCTGAATACTGTTTACAGACTGGATATATCATTATCTGATGACTGGTTACAGACCGGATATATCATTACCTTTTGACTGGTTATAGACTGGGTATATCATTACGCGATGACTGGTTACAGACTGGGTATATCATTACCTTTTGACTGGTTATAGACTGGGTATATCATTACGTGATGACTGGTTACAGACTGGGTATATATGATTACCTTATGACTGGTTACAGACTGGGCATATCATTACCTGATGACTAGTTACAGACTGGGTATATCATTACGTGATGACTGGTTAAAGAGTGGATATATCATTACCTGATGACTGGTTATAGACTGGGTATATCATTGCGTGATGACTGGTTACAGACTGGATATATCATTAACTGATGACTGGTTACAGACTGGATATATCATTACGTGATGACTGCTTGCAGACTGGGTATATCATTACCTGAATACTGTTTACAGACTGGATATATCATTACCTGATGACTGGTTATAGACTTCGTATATCATTACCTGATGACTGGTTAAAGTCTGGGTATATCATTACGTGATGACTGGTTACAGACTGGATATATCATTACCTGATGACTGGTTACAGACTGGGTATATCATTACCTGAATACTGTTTACAGACTGGATATATCATTATCTGATGACTGGTTACAGACTGGATATATCATTACCTGATGATTAGTTACAGACTGGGTATATCATTACCTGATGACTGGTTGCAGACTGGGTATATCATTTCCGGATGACTGGTTGCAGATGGTGAATATATCATCCCTGGGAAACTCGGCTATGTCCTACTGACTTGTTGGAATCGTGTTGGAATCGTGAATCTGATGACTGGTCTTAGACTGGGTATATCATTACGTGATGACTGGTTACAGACTGGATATATCATTACCTGATGATTAGTTACAGACTGGGTATATCATTACCTGATGACTGGTTGCAGACTGGGTATATCATTTCCGGATGACTGGTTGCAGATGGTGAATATATCATCCCTGGGAAACTCGGCTATGTCCTACTGACTTGTTGGAATCGTGAATCTGATGACTGGTCTTAGACTGGGTATATCATTACGTGATGACTGGTTACAGACTGGATATATCATTACCTGATGATTAGTTACAGACTGGGTATATCATTACCTGATGACTGGTTGCAGACTGGGTATATCATTTCCGGATGACTGGTTGCAGATGGTGAATATATCATCCCTGGGAAACTCGGCTATGTCCTACTGACTTGTTGGAATCGTGTTGGAATCGTGAATCTGATGACTGGTCTTAGACTGGGTATATCATTACGTGATGACTGGTTACAGACTGGATATATCATTACCTGATGATTAGTTACAGACTGGGTATATCATTACCTGATGACTGGTTGCAGACTGGGTATATCATTTCCGGATGACTGGTTGCAGATGGTGAATATATCATCCCTGGGAAACTCGGCTATGTCCTACTGACTTGTTGGAATCGTGTAGCCTGGCTATTTCATCATTTCAATTTTTCCTAATCTTTGCCTATTAACTCTGATTATTTTTCAAAGATACTATTGATTTCAATCTTCGAGAAGTTTTAAAATGGAAATGTGCACATAACTGTATTTCATAATGAAAACTTAACAACAATGTTGACAGAAATCATCAAAATTAGTGTTTAAATGGACAAAAATGTGATGTTGTCACGTGTCAGCGTGACAAATTTGCCCTCAGTAGTGGGAAAGATTAAATCAGAATGTTCAGGCAATCATTATTGGTGCTCAGGAAATTGAATTCCGATTTCATCAGCAAGATAGCAATATCTTCTAAAACATTCTGAGATGGCCAGATATTGTTAATAGAGTGGCAGTAAGTGCAAACTGTGTTAGGTACTCCAGAAATGAGTGTGTTTTTAGAGCCTGATATAGTCCCTTGTCATTTAATCAATCTTACAGCAATTCCGTAATCATCGTTTTCAGTAATTTGGCCAAAAGTAATCTACTTTGACATAGAGTGATTGGAGTCAACATCTTTGCCAGTTCCTACACTGATTACAAATAGCACCATAACAAGGTTAGTTTATGAAAGTTCTGATAGGGAAAACAATATGGTTACCTGCCTTGTCTCTCTCTTGTGAAGCTGATGATTGAAAGTTTCTATGTGGCTATTGTCAGCTCTCAGTGTTCATGTCAGGTAGCAGTGGCAGGGCAGAAAGGGCTTCTTACGTTGGCAAGTTCTGTCCGGAAACCCAGTTTGATGGATTGGAAATGAGCTCGATTTTGTATTCATTACATTGCCTTTCTGTCTAATGATAACTTCCTACACAAACAGTGGAATTATGGAAACTGGTAGAAATGTAATCAAGGTTATGGCAGCAAGTGATGATTACATTCTGTGGGTAATGGCCCGGCAGTATTTTTTATTGGTCGGTGTTATGTCACCGAGATTGAAGTGAGGTCCTGGGAGTGGGATGAAGGGCAGGATGGCACCCAGGGTGATCGGCAGCCTCAGGGACAAATGTATTGATGAGTATTTATATTTCAACAATTGTTTGTAAAAAGATCCAGTATTGAAGACTATCATTACCTTAGGAATTAGTTGCATTGATCTGAGGCTAACTAGAGATGTGTAATACAGGTGACACACCTCTTCTTCAATTGACCTCAGACTTTGCAAATGAAGACAAACAGATTGAAGGCATTCTTACTTGTGACCAACTTCAAACGCACAGAATTTCCAAGTATTGAAAATTTTAATTTTGGGGATTATTTATGGGACCGTGTTGATGTATTGAGGCCAGTGTGTGGATATTGTAGACCAGCTGGGTGATACATGTTGACAGGCAGAGGATCTGGATGCAAGGATAACCATTAATCTAGAAACCCATAAATCTTCTGCAGCAAAACACATGAGCATGCTGTGATTGAATATTCAATAAGGTTTTCATAATGGTGAATCGGTTTCGACACCCATTGCTGTCAAATTGTTTAACATGGTACCAATGGATTGAGCTCTTTCCCAAAGAATTGACAACAACTGTGGTAAACACGACCATGTGTAATTATAGGGGAATCAGCTTATTGGGATTTGTAAGAAAGTTTAATAAAGAAGTTTAACGACTAAAAGTGGCAAATTAAAAAGTACATTCAACTGTAATTTTGTACTTTTTGGACACACCGTGATATGTATGGTGAGAGTGTTACATTGATATACATGGGAGTGGTAATCCCAGGAAACATTGACTAGTATGAAGGTATCGGGTGCCAGTCAAATCGCCCCAGCTACAAAACGCCCCAGCCAATTTGGTCAAAATGCCCCAGATTTTTGGTCAAATCGCCCCAGGGGGGTAGTCAAAATGCCCCAGTGTATTTAAAATGATTAAATATATGCCATAAATGCATAGTTTTTGTCAACTTCCGTATTATATACTTCGTATAATATTATATAGTAATATTTCTGATAGATTTTCTATTAGTAAACTGATAAGAGCAAAAGTAATATTAACACTATAATACCAATTATTTGCATGTTATTAATGCTTTTGTAAAGAATTACAAGAATAAAATGAAATGTTTGTATAAAATGTTTATTGGCCATAAATGCATAGTTTTTGTCAGCAAGTATGGTATAATACTTATCAAAACAATCTAGAGCTTTTGTTAATTAATCTTGTCAAAAGGTGAGGCCGTAAATGCACAGGTTTTCTCAACAAGTATGGTATAATGCTTATCAAAACAATCTAGAGCTTTTGTTAATTAATCTTGTCAAAAAGTGTGGATAAAAACAGGCTATTAAAACATGTTCACTAATTGACATTCAATGCTGTGTTTAGTTAAAGGAAATGTTGAGGCTCGAATGTATGAGCATTTCAGGCTATAAAAACATATTCACTAATTGACCATCACCTATCGAGATTCAAAAATGTAATTTTGAACGATTCTAATATCTACAGTCATTTTGACTTAAATTTCGGTAGCAGATTTTGTCAAATCATACATTCTCGTCTCCAACTTGAATGTAGTGACCTTAATGCGCACAAGTATGAAAGATTTATATCTCCGACATCATCTTGCTCTTGTAGCCATAACTATGAAGACTCTGATCACTATTTCTTTTCATGTACTCTTTACAACGATATACGTCAAATTATGTATTTTTATACTAAAGAATTTGACCTAAAATCAATTTTGTTTGGAAACCAACGCTGCTCCTCAATAGTAAATAAAGAACTTTTAATTTCAGTGCACTCTTTTATAAATTTAACAGGCAGATTTGATCCAAAATATTTTGTTTATATGACATATACAAGTTTAACAATGATTGGCGTTATTTCTCGTTTTGCAACATTTATATATCATTCACATTGTCCATTCATCATGACGAGTTTATTCTTCCTTCCATTGTATCCTAGAGCGGTATTCATATAAGCTTATGCTTGTTTACCAATCCGGTTCTTTCTTTGGAAATAAATATGTTTAAATAATAAATATTATACCATACTTGTTATGATTACACAATGCCATTTGTTGACCAAAACTATTTACAGCCAATAAACATATTATACAAACCTTTCATTTTACTCTTGTAATTCTTTACCAAATAATTGGTATTACAGTGTTGTCTATACATGAATATTACTTTTGGCCTTATCAGTTTACTAATAGAAAAATTTATCAGAAATATCACTATATAATATTACATATATAGAATATAATATGGAAGTTGACAAAAACTATGCATTTGTGGCATATATTTAACCAATTTAAATACATTGGGGCATTTTGACTACCCCCCTGGGGCAATTTGACCAAACCTGGGGCGATTTGACCAAAAATCTGGGGCATTTTGACCAAATTGGCTGGGGCGTTTTGTAGCTGGGGCGATTCGACTGGCACCCAAGGTATCACTGTGACTTGTTGCACTATTTGTAGTACTCTCAGTATGCCTCTTGATACACACAGTCAACAGTTCAAGGTTCTCATCACAACGGTACTGAGGCCCATGCAGCTGACAAGTTTCATTTGAAATTCATTTAGAATCAGTTGGAGTAAACTGTGAGGATGAACCATGCTTATGAGTTGATAATCTTAGTTGTGAATATATCAGTTTTGGATGGTGATAATGGGGAGCACTTAGTAGTGTTATGTTAAAGGCACTAACAATGTGCTACTAGAATTGTTAGCCTTACATCCCCCTGGAGTTAAATGGGTGACCTTGTTTGTTTTGAGTACATGTGAAATACTGGACATGACCCCAATAAAACAGATTTTTTAATGTTTCAATTTACGACTAACGATGTGCAGGAACTGACATGGAGGCAGACCCTGATTTCATTAGTGACATAAGGGTGGCTGTACTCACAATAGATGGAGATAGGCATAGGAAATAAAGGAAAGCATTAACTCAATTTCACACACTTTTATCCCAGAAAGAAGATGACTTCGTTAGAATCCCTTAGCTACATCTAGGTGCAAGATGTTGCTTGTTTGCAGTTATCATGTTAAGGATTAATGTCATGGCAGGTTGAATCAACATAAGGTGCTGCATTAGTGCAACTAAGGCACAGCAGATCAAAATTGGTAGTTATGTTTTTCTTAGGGAAAACATATTAACTAATGAGTGAACTACCCATCCATTGGGCCCTCTACATTGAGGACAGGACCCATCTACTGGGTTATCTACATTGAGGACAGGACCCATCTACTGGGTTAACTACATTGAGGACAGGACCAATCTACTGGGTTCTCGACATTGAGGACAGGACCCATCTACTGGGTTCTCTACATTGAGGGACAGGGCCCATCACTGGGTTCTCTACATTGAGGACAGGGCCCATCTACTGGACTATCTACACAGAGGACAGGACCCATCTAATGGACAGGACCCATCTACATTGAGGACATTGGCTCAGTATTAGGGCCCATTTACTGGGCCCTCTACATTGAGGACAGGGCCCATCTACTGGACTCTCTACATTGAGGACAGGACCCATCTACTGGGTTCTCTACATTGAGGACAGGGACGATCTGCTGGGCCCTCTACATTGAGGACAGGGCCCATCTACTGGACTCTCTACATTGATGACAGGACCCATCTACTGGGTTGTCTACATTGAGGACAGGGCCCATTTACTGGGCCCTCTACATTGAGGACAGGGCCCATCTACTGGACTCTCTACATTGATGACAGGACCCATCTACTGGGCTCTCTACATTGAGGACAGGGACCATCTACTGGGTTCTCTACATTGAGGACAGGACCCATCTACTGGGTTCTCTACATTGAGGACAGAACCCATCTGCTGGGCCCTTTTATTGATGACAGGGCCCATCTACTGGGCCCTCTACATTGAGGACAGGTTCCATCTACTGGGCCCTCTACATTGAGGACAGGGACACCCACTGGGCCCTCTACATTGAGGACAGGACCCATCTACTGGACTCTCTACATTGAGAACAGGACCCATCTACTGGGTTGTCTACATTGAGGACAGGACCCATCTGCTGGGCCCTCTACATTGAGGACAGGACCCATCTACTGGGCTCTCTACATTGAGGACAGGACCTATCTACTGGGTTCTCTACATTGAGGACAGGACCCATCTGCTGGACTCTGCTTCATTGAGGACAGGACCCATCTACTGGACTCTCTACATTGAGGACAGGGCCCATCTACTGGACTCTCTACATTGAGGACAGGACCCATCTACTGGGTTCTCTACATTGAGGACAGGGCCCATCTACTGGACTCTCTACATTGCGGACAGGACCCATCTAATGGGCTCTCTACATTGAGGACAGGACCCATCTACTGGACTCTCTACATTGAGGACAGGGCCCATCTACTGGGTTCTCTACATTGAGGACAGGGCCCATCTGCTGGGTTCATTGAGGACTTACATTGAGTTCTCTACACAGGACCCATCTACTGGGTTCTCTACATTGAGGACAGGACCCATCTACTGGGTTCCTTACATTGAGGACAGGACCCCATCTGCTGGGTTCCTTACATTGAGGACAGGACCCATCTACTGGGTTCTCTACATTGAGGACAGGACCCATCTAATGGGCTCTCTACATTGAGGACAGGACCCATCTACTGGACTCTCTACATTGAGGACAGGGCCCATCTACTGGTCCCTCTACATTGAGGACAGGGCCCATCTACTGGGACCTCTACATTGAGGACAGGACCCATCTACTGGGCCTTCTACATTGAGGGACAGGCCCCATCTACTGGGCCCTCTACATTGACGACAGGACCCATCTACTGGGCTATGTAAACTGCATAATGCAGAAAGCATTCATTATGACCTACATGAAAGCCATTCAACTTCATTTGCGAATATAAACCATAAAGCTGAAGAATGTCATTTTTTCTATTCAGTACTTTTATATGTTTGACGAATTCTCGAAGATGTCAGTAAGCTGTTTTTGCTGGGAGACTGAGGTGACAAGGGTCTCGGAGAAATGACATTTCTGAAATGATTGCATGATAACTTTCTTTTTAGGGGAAACACATTTGTCTGCCTTTATATCTATTTAAATGCCCTACTCAAAATCCTGCAAGTTTGAATTATCTGCACTGAGATCCAGAGTAATTGGTTTCCCCATCATAGTATGCAAGGTTTTCCCTCTGTACTTGTGGAGATGTAAACAGTGTGTCTATAACACTCTGAGTGTTCGTCTGTACTTGTGGAGATGTAAACAGTGTGTTTATAACACTCTGAGTGTTCGTCTGTACGTTGTCTTCCCACTGATGCTACCACTGCTATTGTTGATGCTGTGAAGTACAACCAAATGTACAAATAGTTAGAAATAGATTTCATATTGACTACAAAAGTTTTCAATTTCCAGTTTACCATGAAGTATTGTTAAAATAATATCAATACCAGTTTCTCGCATTGCCATAAACTGTGGTCACTTGCCAAACAAAAAAACAAGAAAAAGCAATCCAGATGACTATTATTATGACTTACGATTATAATAAATTTTCATCTTCAAAGGCCTTCAGAAGAAGTTTATGTTTTAAGTTGAAATAAACCTGAAATGAATGTGAAATGACACGCGGTAGCTGTTCTGCTGAATGTCGAGCCTCTCAGACACATGGCTCTTCATGTCTCTACTTCATCCACATTTACAAATGCTTCCCGCCCATTAACAGAGCCGACTGGACTCCAGAACAACTCCAGGATGGGGCCATTATGAGGTGAATAGAAATTCTGGTGCTTCACCTTGGAGCAAAATGGTTAGATTCTTTCAAGTAGGGCATCTGGGGATTGTTAATGTGCCAAGATGTTTTTGTTGAAGGGGCATGAGATTTTAGACAAATCAGCATTGTTGAGGTTTTGAGAATCTGGACAAGGCAGGGAGGCATAGAGGTGCTTTGATAGTGCTAAAAGAGTCTGGTTTGTGCTATGATAGTATGCTTGCTAAAAGTATCTCCAATATCTATCTCCAGTATCTATCTGTCTCCAGTATCCCCAGTATCTGTCTCTCCAGTATCCCCAGTATCTGTCTCCAGTATCCCCAGGATCTGTCTCCAGTATCCCCAGTATCTATCTCCAGTATCCCCAGGATCCCCAGTATCTAGTATCTCCAGTATCCCCAGGATCTATCTCCAGTATCCCCAGTATCTATCTACAGTATCTCCAGTATCCCCAGTATCTATCTCCAGTATCCCCAGTATCTATCTACAGTATCTCCAGTATCCCCAGTATCTGTTTACAGTATCTCCAGTATCTATCCAAGTATCTATCTCAGGTATCTGTCCCAGTATCCCCAGTATCTATCTCTCAGTATCCCCAGTATCTGTCTCCAGTATCCCCAGTTCTATATCTACAGTATTCCTCCCAGTATCTATCTCCAGTATCCCCAGTATCTATCTCCAGTATCCCCAGTATCTGTCTCCAGTATCCCCAGTATCTGTCTCCAGTATCCCAGTATCTGTCTCCAGTATCCCCAGTATCTGTCTCCAGTATCCCCAGTATCTATCTCCAGTATCCCCAGTATCTGTCTCCAGTATCTATCTCCAGTATCCCCAGTATCTATCTACAGTATCTCAAGTATCCCCAGTATCTGTCTACAGTTCCTCCAGTATCCCCAGTATCTGTCCCAGTATCCCCAGTATCTGTCTCCAGTATCCCCAGTATCTATCTCCAGTATCCCCAGTATCTGTCTCCAGTATCCCCAGTATCTATCTACAGTATCCCTAGTATCTATCTCCAGTATCCCCAGTATCTATCTACAGTATCCCTAGTATCTATCTCCAGTATCCCCAGTATCTGTCTCCAGTATCCCAGTATCTGTCTCCAGTATCCCCAGTATCTATCTACAGTATCCCCAGTATCTGTCTCCAGTATCCCCAGTATCTGTCTCCAGTATCCCCAGTATCTATCTCCAGTATCCCCAGTATCTGTCTCCAGTATCCCCAGTATCTGTCTCCAGTATCTATCCAGTATCCCCAGTATCTATCTACAGTATCCCCAGTATCTATCTACAGTATCCCCAGTATCTGTCTCCAGTATCCCCAGTATCTGTCTCCAGTATCCCCAGTATCTGTCTCCAGTATCCCAAGTATCTGTCTCCAGTATCCCTAGTATCTATCTCTAGTATCCCCAGTATCTGTCTCTAGTATCCCCAGTATCTATCTCCAGTATCCCCAGTATCTGTCTCCAGTATCCCCAGTATATGTTTCAAGTATCCCCAGTATCTGTCTCCAGTATCCCCAGTATTTGTCTCCAGTATCCCCAGTATATGTTTCAAGTATCCCCAGTATCTATCTCCAGTATCGTCAGTATCTGTCTCCAGTATCCCCAGTATCTTTCTCCAGTATCCCCAGTATCTATCTACAGTATCTCCAGTATCCCCAGTATCTATCTCAAGTATCCCCAGTATCTAGCTACAGTATCTCAAGTATCCCCAGTATCTGTCTACAGTATCTCCAGTATCCCCAGTATATATCTCAGGTATCCCCAGTATCCCCAGTATCTATCTCCAGTATCCCCAGTATCTGTCTCCAGTATCCCCAGTATCTATCTACAGTATCTCTTGTATCTATCTCCAGTATCCCCAGTATCTATCTACAGTATCCCTAGTATCTATCTCCAGTATCCCCAGTATCTATCTCCAGTATCCCCAGTATCTGTCTCCAAGTATTCCCAGTATCTTTCTCCAGTATCCCCATTAATCTATCTATCCAGTGTCATCTAGTATCTGTCATCTATCTCCAGTATCTCAGTCATCCAGTATCTGTCTCCAGTATCCCCAGTATCATCTCCAGTATCCCCAGTCATCTATCTACAGTATCCACAGTATCTGTCTCTCCCAGTATCCCCAGTATCTGTCTCAGTATCCCAGTATCTGTATTATCCCCAATCTGTCTCCAGTATCCCCAGTGTCTGTCATCTCTCAGTATCCCCAGTATCTGTCTCCTAGTATCTTCAGTTATCTGTGCTCCGGTATCAGTATCTGTCTCAGTATCCTAGTATCTATCTGCAGTATCCCCAGTATCTGTCTCTCAGTCCCATCCCCAGTATCTGTCTCAAGTACTCTGGTGTCTGTCTCAGTATTCAGTGTCTGTCAGTAATCCCAGTGTCTGTCTTCCAGTATCCTCCGGTATCTGTCTCCAGTATCTCAGTATCTGTTCCGGTGCCCTGTATCTCTCTCCAGTTGTCGGTATCTGTCCCCGGTGTCCCCGGTATCTGTCTCAGAGTGTCTGATTGTCTGCTCCTCAGTATCCCAGTGTCTGTCTCCAGTGTCCCCAGTGTCTATCTCTAGGTGTCTCCAGTGTCTGTCTGGTACTTCAGTCAGTCCTCGGTAATCAGTATCTTGTCTCAGTGTCCCAGTCATCTGTTCTCTCAGTATCAGTGTCTATCTCCAAGTCATCTAGTATGTCTATCCCCAGTGTCTATCTCTAATTAAGTATGTCCGGTATCTAGTATATGTCTGATATCTGTGTGTTAGTCCTCTATCTCTCAGTATCCCCAGTATCTATTCTCTCTCCAGTATCCCTGGTATCTGTCTCCAGTGTCCCGCAGTGTCATCCAGTATCCGTAATAATTCCCAGTATCTATCCAGTGTCCCTTGATATCCTGCACTGTAGTATCTGTCTCAGTATCATGGGGTATCTGTCTCAGTGTCCCAGTTATCTGTCTCCAGTGTCTCTAGTATCTATTCCAGTGTCCTCTCTGGTATCTGTCTCAGTGTCTCAGTATCTGTGTCAGTATCTGTCAGTATCAATCCATTATCCACTGTCTCCAGTCATCTGTCTCCAGTGCCCCAGTCAATCTATCTCGAATTCAGTGTCCCAGTGTCTGTCTCAGTGTCGGTGTCTGTCTCCACTATCCCAGTAATCTGTCCTCGGTATCTCCAGTTTCTGTCTCCAGTGTCCCCAGTATCTATCTCCAGTATCTGATATCTGTCTCCCAGTATCTCCAGTCATCTATTCTCCACTATGTCCATCTGGTATCTTGTCTCGGTATCTCCAGTATCTGTCTCCAGTCCCTCGGTAATCTATCTGATGTCTGTCATCTTGTCCAGTATCTGTCTCGAGTATCCCTGAGTGTCTGTCTCTCAGTGTCCCAGTATCTGTCTCCAGTGTCCCAGTCATATGTCTCCAGTGTCTGTCTCCAATTATCCCCAGTATCTGATCTCCAGTATCAGTATATGATCATTCTAGTAATCCTATCTGTCTGTCAGTAGTCCAATATGCCAATCAACTCTCAGTATTCAGAGTGTCCCATTGTCAGTATCTCCGTATCAGCAGTCATCTTGTCTCGAGTAATCCTAGTAATCTTTTCTCAGTGTGATCCAGTATCTGTCTCCATTCCAGTGTGTCCCCAGCAATTTCTAGTATCTGTCTCCAGTATCTCCAGTGTCTATCTCCAGTGTCTCAGTGTCATCTAATCAATATCCACAGTGTCATTATCCAGTATCCTGTGTCTGTCTCAGTAATCTGAGTATCTGTCTCCTTTATCCCTAGTAATCTATCTCTGGTATCCGATGTGTTTATCTCTGGCCATGCCTGTCTCCAGTATCGGATCTCATCTCCAGTATCCCCAGTAACTATCTCAGTGTCCCAGTATCTTTCTCCAGTATCCTAGTTATCCACAGTGTCTGTCTCCAGTATCTATGTCCTGTCTCAGTCTGAGTGTCTATCAGTGTCACAGTCATCTATCTCCAGTAATCCCAGTATCTGTCTCCAGTGTCCCTAGTATCTATCTCAGTATCCCAGTGTCTATCTCCAGTGTCAGATATCTGTCTCCACTGTCCCCAGTCATCTGTCTCCATCTAGTATCGGTCATCAGTGTCCAGTGTCTGTCTCAGTGTCCCTGTATCTATCTCCAGTATGTCTCAGTATCTATCATATCCACAGTCATCTATCTCTAGTATCCTAGTATCTATCTCAGTCTCTGAGTGTCTATCTCAGTATCTCAGTGTCTGTCTCAGTGTCTGGTCATCTCGTATCATCCAAGTGTCCTGTCATCTATCTCCATTGATCACAGTATCTATCTCCATTGTCCAGTCATCTATCTCCAGTATTCATCAGTATCTATCCAGTATCTTCCATTATCAGTGTCAGTCTAATCTGTCAGTATCTGTCCCAGTATCTGATTCTCAGTCAATCTCCTCCACTATCCCCAGTGATCTGGTGTCTGTCCCCAGTATCTATCTCATGATGTCAGTCATCTGTCTCCACTATCTATCATCCAGTCATCAGTATCAGTGTCTATCTCCAGTGTCAGTCAGAGTATCTGTCTCCATCTCCAGTATCATCTCCAGTGTCCTCAGTCATCTATCTCAATCTATGGTATCGATCTCAGTATCTGGTGTCTGTCTCCAGTATCCTCCAGTATCTATCTCAGTGTCATCAGTGTCTATCTCAGTGTCAGTCATCTATCTCAGTGTATCTATCTCCAGTAATCTCAGTATCTGTCTCACTATCTCCAGTCATCTGTCTCCAGTGTCTCAGTATCTGTCAGTCACTATCCTGAGTGTCTATCTCCACTATCCCCAGTATCTATCTCCAGTAATCTCAGTATCTATCTCAGTATCCCAGTATCTATCTCAGTATCTCAAGTAATCTATCTCCAGTGTCAGTATCTATCTCCAGTATCTCCAGTATCTATCTCCAGTATCTCCAGTCAGTCTATCTATCTCCAGTATCCCCAGTATCTGTCTCCAGTATCCCCAGTGTCTGTCTCCACTATCCTCAGTGTCTATCTCCAGTATCCCAGTGTCTATCTCCAGTGTCCCAGTGTCTGTCTCAGTGTCCTCTCAGTATCTATCTCCAGTATCCCCAGTATCTGTCTCCAGTATCTCAGTATCTATGTCCCTAGAGTGTCTATCTCAGTATCCCTAGTATCTGTCTCAGTATCTGTCTCAGTCATCCCCATTATCTATCTCCAGTATCATTCCAGTGTCTATCTCTGTCTCCAGTGTCTGTCATGTCAGTGTCTATCTCAATCTATCTCTCAGTCATGTCTATCTCCAGTATATCAGTGTCTATCTCAGTGTCCCTCAGTCCATCTATCTCCAGTGAGTCAGTATCTATCTCAGTGTATCCCCAGTATCTGTCTCTCAGTATCTCCAGTATCTATGTCTCCATTATCTATCTCAGTGTCTGTATCTGTCTCAGTGTCTGTGTATCGTCTCCACTATCCATGTCTGTCAGTCTCCATCAGTGTCTATCTCCAGTATCCCAGTGTCTATCTCCCTTGATCCCCAGTATCTATCTCCAGTATCAGTATCTGTCTCCAGTATCAGTGGTCTATCTCCAGTATGTCAGTGTCTGTCTCAGGTGTCTCAGTATCTCCAGTCTTCCTCCAGTATCCCCAGTATCTATCTCCTTTATCTCAGTATCTGTCTCAAGTATCCTGAAGTATCTATCTCAGGTATCCCCAGTGTCTATCTCCAGTATCCCCAGTATCTATCTCAGTATCTCCAGTAATCTGTCTCCAGTATCCCCAGTATCTGTAAACTTAGACTCAACATTCGTTACTGCTATACTAAGTCTAACAAAACCCTAGTAGAAGGTCGCGTCAGCTAACCTTTTGGACTGACCAGTCAGAACACAGCTTACCGAATCGTGAAAGTTAACATTCGCACTACCGTTTGAACCTTTACCTCAAAAACTTGAATGATTCCGAATGCTATTTTCGGCACGATCTCTTCCTGGTGATACATGCAATGAGTAAAACCAGTCGCTGAAAATAGCGTTTTTGTCAATATTCAAGGATGTCATGTTGCGAAAATATAAGCAAATACCAACCATGTCATTAGAAATGGATAAGCCTATATACTGCAGGTCAAATATCTGTGTTTTATGTGGATTTTCGTTTGTTGATAGATCAGCGTCAGCAGAGATCATATAATAGATAATTATATGGTCTCTGGTGTCAACGATAAGGGGAAGAAAATCCCAAAACGTTTTGTAAGTCCTGCCGAACCCTAACAAGTAGTCTTGTCTGATTGGTTAAATCCGTTCGTCCGTCTCGCGTTTGATTGGACGGTCATAGGTCGCTCAAAGGTTAGTTGATGTGACCTTCTACTAGGGTTTGTTAGACTCAGTATAGCAGTGTAACAGATAATACTGAGCCTAAGTTTACTTAGACTGGTGGGATATCTTACCATTCATGGCATTAGAATTATCCCATGCTGGTGTGGTACAGTACTGTTCCATACATTGCCCCTTAAGAGGGTGACAATTGAAAAAACTATTACCTGCTGCCATGGTAACCTGTCTCGCTAACAATCCTATAACGTCATAATATGACGCATGCAGTGTATGTAGTTCGATTAGCTGTTTTAGAGTTCACTAAGTACACACTTATTGTACCGACTTTCACTGCTTTATTTAAACTATTTTTAACATTGCATCATTTACACACTCAAGTTAAACATTACTAACCATTTTTACAGCAGTTTTAAGCTTGTCAGAACAGGTTTCAATGATTTTAAAAATCTTTTCGAGAGGCAGATGTCATTTTGTTTACATGTCATATAGTTGGTAGCGACCTTATCGATCTTCAAAATTAACCCAAATGATAGATTTTGTACATTTAACATGGGGGGAAGATAAATACATTGTAAACTTCACCCTCGGGTAATACGGTCTGATGTATCGCTTTTTGTAGCAGTATTAGTCATTGCCTGCCGGCTGGGGTAACACTGCAACAAAAAAGTGTATCAGTATTAACCTGAAGAGAAGCATATACACCCTGTAGTGTCCTGTGTCTAAAAGTCCTATCAAAGCATTTATAATATTGACTGGAAGCCTGTAGCAACATTCCTGGCATTAGCATATGAATTCTGTATTTCAGTGATAATTTGTTATGTTTAGTTTTGTCTTACGATAACATATTTAACGTAAAAAATCAATGTTGAAAACAGTCATCTCTCTCTCTTCCCACACACACACCCTATCTATATCTGACTGGAATACATTTATGAACTTTACAGAAAAGTATCACAGCATCAAAATATTACAGCAAATACTGTATTATACTTTCAAGACCTTACTCCAACTAATTAAATGTGTATCTCTTTGTCACATGATTCAGTACATGAAGAAAACTTGATATGCTGCTGTTTGAAATGGAATTCTATAGAAAACTTTACAATCTTGATGAGGAAACTGTTAGAAATGGTTCCTGTTACCCATCTTCCGAGCATCAGCGACATGAGGTTAGTCAATCTCAATAATTCTGGAAGGAAGTGGTCTGGCCAAAGCTTGTGTCGCCATCAAGTTGCTGGGCTTCCACAGCTTCAGTGAAAGAACCTAATAGATTCTATGGAAGATTTAGGAGACATCAGTTGCTATTCCTTATCTGGAAGAAGAATAAATAAGCCCAAATTTTTTAACGTGATTTTCAATGATAAATGCTGTATTTCAGGGGAGTAAAAAGTTTGATTCCTTTTTTCTGCCATTAATTTTAAAAAAAGAAACAATCTTGGTTATGCAGTTATACTCCCATCTTCCTGAGTGGAACCATTTTCATGCATAAAACCTGGACTGCCATAAAGGTGTGCAATAGGGGTGGCCATAATAATAATAATAATAATAATAAGGGTACTTTTATTGCGCAATACTCCATACCACAAAGGGGCATGCTCAAAGCCTGATGGGACTAGAATCATCAGAGAGGATTACAGGGTACAACAATTGAGAAAAGAGACATGGGAGACTACCAGGAGCAGGCTACCATATGTTGAGAGACATAGGGGACTACCATGAGATGACTGACATTGTGTAGAGAGACACAGGGGACTACCCTGAGCAGACTATCACTGTGTAGAGAGATACGGGGGACTACCAGGAGCAGACTACCATTGTGTAGGGAGACACAGGGGACTACCAGGAGCAGACTATCATTGAGAAGGCGGACATGGGAGAATACCAGGAGCAGGCTACCATTGTGTAGAGAGACACAGGGGACTACCATGAGCAGACTACCATGTGTAGAGAGACACAGGGGACTACCAGGAGCAGACTACCATTGTGTAGAGAGACACGGGAGACTACCAGGAGCAGACTACCATGTGTTGAGAGACATAGGGGACTACCAGGAGCAGACTACCATGTGTTGAGAGACACAGGGGACTACCAGGAGCAGACTACCATTGTGTAGAGAGACACAGGGGACTACAATGAGCAGACTACAATTGTGTAGAGAGACACGGGAGACTACAATGAGCAGACTACCATTGTGTAGGGAGACACTGGGAGACTACCAGGAGCAGACTACCATTGTGTAGGGAGACACAAGAGACTACCCTGAGCAGACTACCATTGTGTAGAGAGACACGGGGGACTACCAGGAGCAGACTACCATGAGCAGACTACCATGAGCAGACTACCATTGTGTAGACAGACACGGGGGACTACCAGGAGCAGACTACCATTGTGTAGAGAGACACGGGGGACTACCCTGAGCAGACTACCATTGTGTAGAGAGACCGGGAGACTACCATGAGCAGACTACCATTGTGTAGAGAGACACAGGAGACTACAATGAGCAGACTACCATTCTGTAGAGAGACACGGGGAGACTACCAGGAGCAGACTACCATTGTGAAGAGAGACACGGGGGACTACAAGGAACAGACTACCATTGTGTAGAGACACACGGGGACTACCAGGAGCAGACTACCACTGTGTAGAGAGACACAGGAGACTACAATGAGCAGACTACCATTGTGTAGAGACACGGGGAGACTACCATGAGCAGACTACCATTGTGTAGAGACACGGGGAGACTACCATGAGCAGACTACCATTGTGTAGAGAGACACAAGAGACTACCAGGAGCACACTGTGAGTAGAGACACAGGGAGACCCTGAGCACTACCATTGTGTGAGAGACACAGTGAGTAGAGAGACACGGGGACTACCATGAACAGACTACCATTGCGTAGAGAGACACAGGAGACTACCATGAGCAGACTACCATTGTGTAGAGAGACACAGGGGACTACCAGAGCAAACTACCATTGTGTGAGAGACACAAGAGACTACCCTGAGCAGACTACCATTGTGTAGAGAGAGACACAGGGGACTACCATGAGCAGACTACCATTGTGTGAGAGACACGGGAGGGGGACTACCAGGAGCAGACTACCATTGTGTAGAGAGACACGGGGGACTACCAGAAAGAGCAGACTAACATTGTGTAGAGAGACACAGGGGACTACCAGGAGCAGACTACCATTGTGTAGAGAGACACAGGGGACTACCAGGAGCAGACTACCATTGTGTTGAGAGACACGGGGGACTACCAGGAGCAGACTACCATTGTGTAGAGAGACACGGGAGACTACCAGGAGCAGACTACCATTGTGTAGAGAGACACAGGAGACTACCAGGAGCAGACTACCATGTGTTGAGAGACACGGGGGACTACCATGAGCAGACTATCAGGAGCAGACTACCAGGAGCAGACTACCAGGAGGAGACTACCATTGTGTAGAGAGACACGGGGGACTACCAGGAGCAGACTACCATTGTGTAGAGAGACACGGGGGACTACCAGGAGCAGACTACCATTGTGTAGAGAGACACGGGAGACTACCATGAGCAGACTACCATTGTGTAGAGAGACACGGGGGACTACCATGAGCAGACTACCATTGGGTTGAGAGACACGGGAGACTACCAGGAGCAGACTACCATTGGGTTGAGAGACACGGGAGACTACCAGGAGCAGACTACCATTGTGTTGAGAGACACAGGGAGTACAAGGAGCAGACTACCATTGTGTAGAGAGACACAGGAGACTACAATGTGCAGACTACCATGTGTTGAGAGACACAGGGAACTACAATGAGCAGACTATCATTGTGTAGAGAGACAAAGGGGACTTCCATGAGCAGACTACCATTGTGTAGAGAGACACAGGGGACTACCATGAGCAGACTACCATTGTGTAGAGCGACACGGGGGACTACCATGAGCAGACTACCATTGTGTAGAGAGAAACAGGGGACTTCCAGGAGCAGACTACCATTGTGTAGAGAGACACAGGGGACTACCAGGAGCAGGCTACCATTGTGTAGAGAGACACGGGGGACTACCAGGAGCAGACTACCTTTGTGAAGAGAGACACGGGGGACTACCATGAGCAGACTACCATGAGCAGACTACCATGAGCAGACTACCAGGAGCAGACTACAATGAGCAGAGTACCATGAGCACACTACCCTTGTGTAGAGAGACACGGGAGACTACAATGAGCAGACTACCATTGTGTAGAGAGACACGGGAGACTACCATGAGCAGACTACCATTGTGTAGAGAGACACGGGAGACTACCATGAGCAGACTACCATTGTGTAGAGAGACACAAGAGACTACCCTGAGCACACTACCAGTGAGTAGAGAGACACGGGGGACTACCATGAGCAGACTACCATTGCGTAGAGAGACACAGGGGACTACCATGAGCACACTACCATTGTGTAGAGAGACACAGGAGACTACCATGAGCAGACTACCATTGTGTAGAGAGACACAGGGGACTACCAGGAGCAAACTACCATTGTGTAGAGAGACACAAGAGACTACCCTGAGCAGACTACCATTGTGTAGAGAGACACAGGGGACTACCATGAGCAGACTACCATTGTGTAGAGAGACACGGGGGACTACCAGGAGCAGACTACCATTGTGTAGAGAGACACGGGGGACTACCAGGAGCAGACTAACATTGTGTAGAGAGACACAGGGGACTACCAGGAGCAGACTACCATTGTGTAGAGAGACACGGGGGACTACCAGGAGCAGACTACCATTGTGTTGAGAGACACGGGGACTACCAGGAGCAGACTACCATTGTGTGAGAGACACGGGGAGACTACCACAGGGAGCAGACTACCATTGTGTAGAGAGACACAGGAGACTACCAGGAGCAGACTACCATGTGTTGAGAGACACGGGGACTACCATGAGCAGACTATCAGGAGCAGACTACCAGAGAGCAGACTACCAGGAGCAGACTACCATTGTGTAGAGACACAGGGGACTACCAGGAGCAGACTACCATTGTGTGTAGAGACACGAGGGGACTACCAGGAGCAGACTACCATTGTGTAGAGAGACACGGGAGACTACCATGAGCAGACTACCATTGTGTAGAGAGACACAGGAGACTACCATGAGCAGACTACCATTGGGTTGAGAGACAGGGGAGACTACCAGGAGCAGACTACCATTGTGTTGAGAGACACAGGAGACTACAATGAGCAGACTACCATGTGTTGAGAGACAAAGGGGACTTCCAGGAGCAGACTACCATTGTGTAGAGAGACACAGGGGACTACCATGAGCAGACTACCATTGTGTAGAGCGACACGGGGGACTACAATGTGCAGACTACCATGTGTTGAGAGACACAGGGAACTACAATGAGCAGACTATCATTGTGTAGAGAGACAAAGGGGACTTCCAGGAGCAGACTACCATTGTGTAGAGAGACACAGGGGACTACCATGAGCAGACTACCATTGTGTAGAGCGACACGGGGGACTACCATGAGCAGACTACCATTGTGTAGAGAGAAACAGGGGACTTCCAGGAGCAGACTACCATTGTGTAGAGAGACACAGGGGACTACCAGGAGCAGGCTACCATTGTGTAGAGAGACACGGGGGACTACCAGGAGCAGACTACCTTTGTGAAGAGAGACACGGGGGACTACCATGAGCAGACTACCATGAGCAGACTACCAGGAGCAGACTACCAGGAGCAGACTACAATGAGCAGAGTACCATGAGCACACTACCCTTGTGTAGAGAGACACGGGAGACTACCATGAGCAGACTACCGTTGTGTAGAGAGACAGGGGGAACTACCATGAGCAGACTTCCAGGAGCAGACTACCATTGTGTAGAGAGACACAGGGGACTACCATGAGCAGACTATCATTGTGTAGAGAGACACGGGGGACTACCAGGAGCAGACTACCAGAAATAGACTACCAGGAGCAGACTACCATTGTGTAGAGAGACACAGGGGACTACCAGGAGCAGACTACCATTGTGTAGAGAGACACGGGGGACTACCAGGAGCAGACTACCATTGTGTTGAGAGACACGGGGGACTACCAGGAGCAGACTACCATATGTTGAGAGACACAGGAGACTACCATGAGCAGACTACCATTGTGTAGAGAGACACAGGAGACTACAATGAGCAGACTACCATGTGTTGAGAGACACAGGGGACTACCATGAGCAGACTATCATTGTGTAGAGAGACACAGGGGACTTCCAGGAGCAGACTACCATTGTGTAGAGAGACACAGGGGACTACCCTGAGCAGACTACCATTGTGTAGAGCGACACGGGGGACTACCATGAGCAGACTACCAGGAGCAGACTACCATTGAGTAGAGAGACACAGGGGACTACCATGAGCAGACTGCCATTGTGTAGAGAGACACGGGGGACTACCAGGAGCAGACTACCAGGAGCAGACTACCATAATGTAGAGAGACACAGGGGACTACCATGAGCAGACTACCATTGTGTAGAGACACGGGGACTACCAGGAACAGACTACCATTGTGTAGAGAGACACGGGGACTACAAGGAGCAGACTACCATTGTGTAGAGAGACACAGGGGACTACAATGAGCAGACTACCATTGTGTAGAGAGACACGGGGGACTACAATGAGGAGACTACCATTGTGTAGAGAGACACAGGGGACTACAAGGGAGCAGACTACCATTGTGTAGAGAGACACAGGGACTACCATGAGCAGACTACCATTGTGTGAGAGACACAGAGGGGACTACCAGGAGCAGACTACCATTGTGTAGAGAGACACGGGGGACTACCAGGAGCAGACTACCATTGTGTAGAGAGACACAAGAGACTACCCTGAGCAGACTACCATTGTGTAGAGAGACACGGGGGACTACCAGGAGCAGACTACCATTGTGTAGAGAGACACGGGGGACTACCAGGAGCAGACTACCATTGTGTAGAGAGACAAAGGGGACTACAAGGAGCACACTACCATTGTGTAGAGAGACACAGGGGACTACAAGGAGGAGACTACCATTGTGTAGAGAGACACGGGGGACTACCAGGAGCAGACTACCATTGTGTAGAGAGACATGGGGACTACCAGAAGCAGACTACCATTGTGTAGAGAGACACGGGAGACTACCAGGAGCAGACAACCATTGTGTAGAGAGACACGGGGGACTACCAGAAGCAGACTACCATTGTGTAGAGAGACACGGGGGACTACCAGGAGCAGACTACCATTGTGTAGAGAGACACAGGAGACTACCATGAGCAGACTACCATATGTTGAGAGACACAGGAGACTACAATGAGCAGACTACCATTGTGTAGAGAGACACAGGAGACTACAATGAGCAGACTACCATGTGTTGAGAGACACAGGGGACTTCCAGGAGCAGACTACCATTGTGTAGAGAGACACAGGGGACTACCCTGAGCAGACTACCATTGTGTAGAGCGACACGGGGGACTACCATGAGCAGACTACCAGGAGCAGACTACCATTGAGTAGAGAGACACAGGGGACTACCATGAGCAGACTGCCATTGTGTAGAGAGACACGGGGGACTACCAGGAGCAGACTATCAGGAGCAGACTACCATAATGTAGAGAGACACGGGGGACTACCAGGAGCAGACTACCATTGTGTAGAGAGACACGGGGGACTACCATGAGCAGACTACCATTGTGTAGAGAGACACGGGGGACTACCAGGAGCAGACTACCATTGTGTAGAGAGACACGGGGACTACCAGGAGACAGACTACCATTGTGTAGAGACACAGGGGACTTCCAGGAGCAGACTACCATTGTGTAGAGAGACACAGGGGACTACCAGAGAGCAGACTACCATTGTGTAGAGACACAGGGGACTACGAGGAGCAGACTACCATTGTGTAGAGAGACACGGGGGACTACCAGGAGCAGACTACCATTGTGTAGAGAGACACAGTAGACTACCATGAGCAGACTACCATGTGTTGAGAGACACAGGGGACTACCATGAGCAGACTATCAGGAGCAGACTACCAGGAGCAGACTACCAGGAGCAGACTACCATGTGTAGAGAGACACGGGAGACTACCATGAGCAGACTACCATTGTGTAGAGAGACACAGGAGACTACAATGAGCAGACTACCATGTGTTGAGAGACACAGGGGACTACCAGGAGCAGACTATCATTGTGTAGAGAGACAAAGGGACTTCCAGGAGCAGACTACCATTGTGTAGAGAGACACAGGGACTACCATGAGCAGACTACCATTCTGTAGAGAGCGACACGGGGGACTACCATGAGGAGACTACCATTGTGTGTAGAGACACAGGGGACTTCCAGGAGCAGACTACCATTGTGTAGAGACACAGGGGACTACCAGGAGCAGGCTACCATTGTGTAGAGACACGGGGGACTACCAGGAGCAGACTACCTTTGTGAAGAGAGACACGGGGACTACCATGAGCAGACTGCCATGAGCAGACTACCATGAGCAGACTACCAGGAGCAGACTACAATGAGCAGAGTACCATGAGCACACTACCCTTGTGTAGAGACACAGGGGACTACTATGAGCAGACTACCGTTGTGTAGAGAGACAGGGGGACTACCATGAGCAGACTACCAGGAGCAGACTACCATTGTGTAGAGAGACACAGTAGACTACCATGAGCAGACTACCATGTGTTGAGAGACACAGGGGACTACCATGAGCAGACTATCAGGAGCAGACTACCAGGAGCAGACTACCATAGTGTAGAGAGGCACGGGGGACTACAAGGAGCAGACTACCAGGAGCAGACTACCAGGAGCAGACTACCAGGAGCAGACTACCATAGTGTAGAGAGGCACGGGGGACTACAAGGAGCAGACTACCAGGAGCAGACTACCAGGAGCAGACTACCAGGAGCAGACTACCATAGTGTAGAGAGACCGGGGGACTACCATGAGCAGACTACCATTGTGTAGAGAGACACGGGGGACTACAATGAGCAGACTATCATTGTGTAGAGAGACACAGTGGACTACCAGGAGCAGACTACCATTGTGTAGAGAGACACAGGAGACTACAATGAGCAGACTACCATGTGTTGAGAGACACAGGGGACTACCAGGAGCAGACTATCATTGTGTAGAGAGACAAAGGGGACTTCCAGGAGCAGACTACCATTGTGTAGAGAGACACAGGGGACTACCATGAGCAGACTACCATTCTGTAGAGCGACACGGGGGACTACCATGAGGAGACTACCATTGTGTAGAGAGACACAGGGGACTTCCAGGAGCAGACTACCATTGTGTAGAGAGACACAGGGGACTACCAGGAGCAGGCTACCATTGTGTAGAGAGACACGGGGGACTACCAGGAGCAGACTACCTTTGTGAAGAGAGACACGGGGGACTACCATGAGCAGACTACCATGAGCAGACTACCATGAGCAGACTACCAGGAGCAGACTACAATGAGCAGAGAACCATGAGCACACTACCCTTGTGTAGAGAGACACGGGGGACTACTATGAGCAGACTACCGTTGTGTAGAGAGACAGGGGGGACTACCATGAGCAGACTACCAGGAGCAGACTACCATAGTGTAGAGAGACACGGGGGACTACAAGGAGCAGACTACCATTGTGTAGAGAGACACAGTGGACTACCAGGAGCAGACTACCATTGTGTAGAGAGACACGGAGGACTACCTTGAGCAGACTACCAGGAATAGACTACCAGGAGCAGACTACCAGGAGCAGACTACCAGGAGCAGACTACCATAGTGTAGAGACACGGGGACTACCATGAGCAGACTACCATTGTGTAGAGAGACACAGGAGACTACCAGAGACAGACTACCATTGTGTAGAGAGACACGGGGACTACCAGGAGCAGACTACCATTGTGTAGAGACACGGGGGACTACCATGAGCAGACTACCATTGTGTAGAGACACGGGGACTACAATGAGCAGACTATCATTGTGTAGAGAGACACAGGGGACTACCAGGAGCAGACTACCATTGTGTAGAGAGACACGGGGGACTACCAGGAGCAGACTACCATTGTGTAGAGAGACACGGGGACTACCATGAGCAGACTACCATTGTGTAGAGAGACACACGGGGACTACAATGAGCAGACTACCATTGTGTAGAGACACGGGGACTACCATGAGGAGACTACCATTGTGTAGAGACACAGGGACTACCATGAGCAGACTACCATTGTGTAGAGGGACACGGGGACTACCAGAGCAGACTACCATTGTGTAGAGACACGAGGGGACTACCCTGAGCAGACTACCATTGTGTAGAGACACAGGGACTACCAGGAACAGACTACCATTGTGTAGAGAGACACGGGGACTACAGGAGCAGACTACCATTGTGTAGAGAGACAAAGGGGACTACAAGGAGCAGACTACCATTGTGTGAGAGACACGGGGACTACCATGAGGAGACTACCATTGTGTGAGAGACACGGGGACTACCAGAGCAGACTACCATTGTGTAGAGAGACACGGGGACTACCATGAGCAGACTACCATTGTGTAGAGAGACAAAGGGGACTACAAGGAGCAGACTACCATTGTGTAGAGAGACACGGGAGACTACCAGGAGCAGACTACCGTTGTGTAGAGAGACAGGGGGGACTACAATGAGCAGACTACCATTGTGTAGAGAGACACGGGGGACTACAATGAGCAGACTACCATTGTGTAGAGAGACACAGGGGACTACCATGAGCAGACTACCATTGTGTAGAGACACAGGGGACTACCATGAGCAGACTACCATTGTGTAGAGACACGGGGACTACCAGGAGCAGACTACCATTGTGTAGAGAGACACGGGGACTACCAGGAGCAGACTACCATTGTGTAGAGAGACAAAGGGGACTACAAGGAGCAGACTACCATTGTGTAGAGAGACACGGGGGACTACCAGGAGCAGACTACCATTGTGTAGAGAGACACGGGGGACTACCAGGAGCAGACTACCATTGTGTAGAGAGACACGGGGGACTACCATGAGCAGACTACCATTGTGTAGAGAGACACAGGAGACTACCAGGAGCAGACTACCATTGTGTAGAGAGACACGGGGGACTACCAGGAGCAGACTACCATTGTGTAGAGAGACACGGGAGACTACCAGGAGCAGACTACCATTGTGTAGAGAGACACAGGAGACTACCAGGAGCAGACTACCAATGTGTTGAGAGACACGGGAGACTACAATGAGCAGACTACCATTGTGTAGAGAGACACAGGAGACTACAATGAGCAGACTACCATGTGTTGAGAGACACAGGGGACTACCATGAGCAGACTATCATTGTGTGAGAGAGAGACACGGGGACTTCCAGGAGCAGACTACCATTGTGTAGAGAGACACAGGGGACTACCCTGAGCAGACTACCATTGTGTAGAGCGACACGGGGGACTACCATGAGGAGACTACCATTGTGTAGAGAGACACAGGGGACTTCCAGGAGCAGACTACCATTGTGTAGAGAGACACAGGGGACTACCAGGAGCAGGCTACCATTGTGTAGAGAGACACGGGGGACTACCAGGAGCAGACTACCTTTGTGAAAGAGAGACACGAGGGGACTACCATGAGCAGACTGCCATGAGCAGACTACCATGAGCAGACTACCAGGAGCAGACTACAATGAGCAGAGTACCATGAGCACACTACCCTTGTGTAGAGAGACACGGGGGACTACTATGAGCAGACTACCGTTGTGTAGAGAGACAGGGGGGACTACCATGAGCAGACTACCAGGAGCAGACTACCATTGTGTAGAGAGACACAGTAGACTACCATGAGCAGACTACCATGTGTTGAGAGACACAGGGGACTACCATGAGCAGACTATCAGGAGCAGACTACCAGGAGCAGACTACCATAGTGTAGAGAGGCACGGGGGACTACAAGGAGCAGACTACCAGGAGCAGACTACGAGGAGCAGACTACCAGGAGCAGACTACCATAGTGTAGAGAGGCACGGGGGACTACAAGGAGCAGACTACCAGGAGCAGACTACCAGGAGCAGACTACCAGGAGCAGACTACCATAGTGTAGAGAGACACGGGGGACTACCATGAGCAGACTACCATTGTGTAGAGAGACACGGGGGACTACAATGAGCAGACTATCATTGTGTAGAGAGACACAGTGGACTACCAGGAGCAGACTACCATTGTGTAGAGAGACACAGGAGACTACAATGAGCAGACTACCATGTGTTGAGAGACACAGGGGACTACCAGGAGCAGACTATCGTTGTGTAGAGACACAAAGGGACTTCCAGGAGCAGACTACCATTGTGTAGAGACACAGGGGACTACCATGAGCAGACTACCATTCTGTAGAGAGCGACACAGGGGACTACCATGAGGAGACTACCATTGTGTAGAGAGACACAGGGGACTTCCAGGAGCAGACTACCATTGTGTAGAGAGACACAGGGGACTACCAGGAGCAGGCTACCATTGTGTAGAGAGACACGGGGACTACCAGGAGCAGACTACCTTTTTGAAGAAGAGAGACACGGGGACTACCATGAGCAGACTACCATGAGCAGACTACCATGAGCAGACTACCAGGAGCAGACTACAATGAGCAGAGAACCATGAGCACACTACCCTTGTGTAGAGAGACACGGGGGACTACTATGAGCAGACTACCGTTGTGTAGAGAGACAGGGGGGACTACCATGAGCAGACTACCAGAGCAGACTACCATAGTGTAGAGAGACACGGGACTACAAGGAGCAGACTACCATTGTGTAGAGAGACACAGTGGACTACCAGGAGCAGACTACCATTGTGTAGAGAGACACGGAGGACTACCTTGAGCAGACTACCAGGAATAGACTACCAGGAGCAGACTACCAGGAGCAGACTACCAGGAGCAGACTACCATAGTGTAGAGAGACACGGGGGACTACCATGAGCAGACTACCATTGTGTAGAGAGACACAGGAGACTACCAGGAGCAGACTACCATTGTGTAGAGAGACACGGGGACTACCAGGAGCAGACTACCATTGTGTAGAGAGACACAGGGGACTACCATGAGCAGACTACCATTGTGAGAGAGACACAGGGGACTACAATGAGCAGACTATCATTGTGTAGAGAGACACAGGGGACTACCAGGAGCAGACTACCATTGTGTAGAGACACGGGGACTACCAGGAGCAGACTACCATTGTGTAGAGAGACACGGGGACTACCATGAGCAGACTACCATTGTGTAGAGAGACACGGGGGACTACCATGAGCAGACTACCATTGTGTAGAGAGACACGAGGGGACTACCATGAGGAGACTACCATTGTGAGAGAGAGACACAGGGGACTACCATGAGCAGACTACCATTGTGTAGAGGGACACGGGGGACTACCAGGAGCAGACTACCATTGTGTAGAGAGACACGGGGACTACCCTGAGCAGACTACCATTGTGTAGAGAGACACAGGGGACTACCAGGAGCAGACTACCATTGTAGAGAGACACGGGGACTACCAGGAGCAGACTACCATTGTGTAGAGAGACAAAGGGACTACAAGGAGCAGACTACCATTGTGTAGAGAGACACGGGGACTACCATGAGGAGACTACCATTGTGTAGAGAGACACGGGGACTACCAGGAGCAGACTACCATTGTGTAGAGAGACACGGGGGACTACCATGAGCAGACTACCATTGTGTAGAGAGACAAAGGGGACTACAAGGAGCAGACTACCATTGTGTAGAGAGACACGGGAGACTACCAGGAGCAGACTACCGTTGTGTAGAGAGACAGGGGACTACAATGAGCAGACTACCATTGTGTAGAGAGACACGGGGACTACAATGAGCAGACTACCATTGTGTAGAGACACAGGGGACTACCATGAGCAGACTACCATTGTGTAGAGAGACACGGGGGACTACCATGAGCAGACTACCATTGTGTAGAGACACAGGGGACTACCAGGAGCAGACTACCATTGTGTAGAGAGACACGAGGGGACTACCAGGAGCAGACTACCATTGTGTAGAGACAAAGGGGACTACAAGGAGCAGACTACCATTGTGTAGAGAGACACGGGGACTACCAGGAGCAGACTACCATTGTGTAGAGAGACACGGGGACTACCATGAGCAGACTACCATTGTGTAGAGACACGGGAGACTACCAGAGCAGACTACCATTGTGTAGAGAGACACGGGGACTACCAGGAGCAGACTACCATTGTGTAGAGAGACACGGGAGACTACCAGGAGCAGACTACCATTGTGTAGAGAGACACAGGAGACTACCAGGAGCAGACTACCAATGTGTTGAGAGACACGGGAGACTACAATGAGCAGATTACCATTGTGTAGAGAGACACAGGAGACTACAATGAGCAGACTACCATGTGTTGAGAGACACAGGGGACTACCATGAGCAGACTATCATTGTGTAGAGAGACACGGGGGACTTCCAGGAGCAGACTACCATTGTGTAGAGAGACACAGGGGACTACCCTGAGCAGACTACCATTGTGTAGAGCGACACGGGGGACTACCATGAGGAGACTACCATTGTGTAGAGAGACACAGGGGACTTCCAGGAGCAGACTACCATTGTGTTGAGAGACACAGGGGACTACCGCAGACTATGAGCAGGCTACCATTGTGTAGAGAGACACGGGGGACTACCAGGAGCAGACTACCATTGTGAAGAGAGACACGGGGGACTACCAGGAGCAGACTACCATGAGCAGACTACCAGGAGCAGACTACCAGGAGCAGACTACAATCAGCAGAGTACCATGAGCAGACTACCATTGTGTAGAGAGACACGGGGGACTACCAGGAGCAGACTACCGTTGTGTAGAGAGACACGGGGACTACCAGGAGCAGACTACCAGGAACAGACTACCATTGTGTAGAGAGACACAGGGGACTACCATGAGCAGACTGCCATTGTGTAGAGAGACACGGGGGACTACCAGGAGCAGACTGCCATGAGCAGACTACCATAGTGTAGAGAGACACGGGGGACTACCATGAGCAGACTACCATTGTGTAGAGAGACACGGGGACTACCATGAGCAGACTACCATTGTGTAGAGAGACACAGGGGACAACCAGGAGCAGACTACCATTGTGTAGAGAGACACAGGGGACTACCAGGAGCAGACTACCATTGTGTAGAGAGACACAGGGACTACCATGAGCAGACTACCATTGTGTAGAGAGACAGGGGACTACCATGAGCAGACTACTATTGTGTAGAGAGACACAGGGGACTACCAGGAGCAGACTACCATTGTGTAGAGAGACACGGGGGACTACCAGGAGCAGACTACCATTGTGTAGAGAGACACAGGGGGGACTACCAGGAGCAGACTACCATGTGTGAGAGACACGGGGGACCACCAGGAGCAGGCTACCATTGTGTAGAGAGACAAAGGGGACTACAAGGAGCAGACTACCATTGTGTAGAGAGACACGGGGGACTACCAGGAGCAGACTACCATTGTGTAGAGAGACACGGGGGACTACCAGGAGCAGACTACCATTGTGTAGAGAGACACAGGGGACTACCATGAGCAGACTACCATTGTGTAGAGAGACACAGGGGAGACTACCAGGAGCATACTACCATTGTGTAGAGAGACACGGGGACTACCAGGAGCAGACTACCATTGTGTAGAGACACAGGGAGACTACCAGGAGCAGACTACCATTGTGTAGAGAGACACAGGAGACTACCAGGAGCAGACTACCATGTGTTGAGAGACACAGGAGACTACCATGAGCAGATTACCATTGTGTAGAGACACAGGAGACTACAATGAGCAGACTACCATGTGTTGAGAGACACAGGGGACTACTGTAGACAGACTACCATTGTGTAGAGAGACACGGGGACTACCAGGAGCAGACTACCATGAGCAGACTACCATAGTGTAGAGACACGGGGACTACCATGAGCAGACTACCATTGTGTAGAGAGACACAGGGGACTACCATGAGAGCAGACTACCATTGTGTAGAGACACAGGGGACAACCAGGAGCAGACTACCATTGTGTAGAGACACGGGGACTACCAGGAGCAGACTACCATTGTGTAGAGAGACACGGGGACTACCATGAGCAGACTACCATTGTGTAGAGATACGGGGACTACCATGAGCAGACTACCATTGTGTAGAGACACAGGGACTACCATGAGCAGACTACCATTGTGTAGAGAGACACGGGGGACTACCAGGAGCAGACTACCATTTTGTAGAGAGACGGGGACTACCAGGAGCAGACTACCATTGTGTAGAGAGACAAAGGGGACTACCAGGAGCAGACTACCATTGTGTAGAGACAAAGGGGACTACAAGGAGCAGACTACCATTGTGTAGAGAGACACAGGGGACTACCAGAACAGACTACCATTGTGTAGAGAGACACGGGGACTACCAGGAGCAGACTACCATTGTGTAGAGAGACACGGGGACTACCATGAGCAGACTACCATTGTGTAGAGAGACACGGGAGACTACCATGAGCAGACTACCATGTGTTGAGAGACACAGGGGACTACCATGAGCAGACTATCAGGAGCAGACTACCAGGAGCAGACTACCATAGTGTAGAGAGGCACGTGGGACTACAAGGAGCAGACTACCAGGAGCAGACTACGAGGAGCAGACTACCAGGAGCAGACTACCATAGTGTAGAGAGGCACGGGGGACTACAAGGAGCAGACTACCAGGAGCAGACTACCAGGAGCAGACTACCAGGAGCAGACTACCATAGTGTAGAGAGACACGGGGGACTACCATGAGCAGACTACCATTGTGTAGAGAGACACGGGGGACTACAATGAGCAGACTATCATTGTGTAGAGAGACACAGTGGACTACCAGGAGACAGACTACCATTGTGTAGAGACACAGGAGACTACAATGAGCAGACTACCATGTGTTGAGAGACACAGGGGACTACCAGGAGCAGACTATCGTTGTGTAGAGAGACAAAGGGGACTTCCAGGAGCAGACTACCATTGTGTAGAGAGACACAGGGGACTACCATGAGCAGACTACCATTCTGTAGAGCGACACGGGGGACTACCATGAGGAGACTACCATTGTGTAGAGAGACACAGGGGACTTCCAGGAGCAGACTACCATTGTGTAGAGAGACACAGGGGACTACCAGGAGCAGGCTACCATTGTGTAGAGAGACACGGGGGACTACCAGGAGCAGACTACCTTTGTGAAGAGAGACACGGGGGACTACCATGAGCAGACTACCATGAGCAGACTACCATGAGCAGACTACCAGGAGCAGACTACAATGAGCAGAGAACCATGAGCACACTACCCTTGTGTAGAGAGACACGGGGGACTACTATGAGCAGACTACCGTTGTGTAGAGACAGGGGGACTACCATGAGCAGACTACCAGGAGCAGACTACCATAGTGTAGAGAGACACGGGGGACTACAAGGAGCAGACTACCATTGTGTAGAGAGACACAGTGGACTACCAGGAGCAGACTACCATTGTGTAGAGAGACACGGAGGACTACCTTGAGCAGACTACCAGGAATAGACTACCAGGAGCAGACTACCAGGAGCAGACTACCAGGAGCAGACTACCATAGTGTAGAGAGACACGGGGGACTACCATGAGCAGACTACCATTGTGTAGAGAGACACAGGAGACTACCAGGAGCAGACTACCATTGTGTAGAGAGACACGGGGGACTACCAGGAGCAGACTACCATTGTGTAGAGAGACACGGGGGACTACCATGAGCAGACTACCATTGTGTAGAGAGACACGGGGGACTACAATGAGCAGACTATCATTGTGTAGAGAGACACAGGGACTACCAGGAGCAGACTACCATTGTGTAGAGAGACACACAGGGGACTACCAGGAGCAGACTACCATTGTGTAGAGAGACACAGGGGACTACCATGAGCAGACTACCATTGTGTAGAGAGACACGGGGACTACCATGAGCAGACTACCATTGTGTAGAGAGACACGGGGACTACCATGAGGGAGACTACCATTGTGTAGAGAGACACAGGGGGACTACCATGAGCAGACTACCATTGTGTAGAGAGGACACAGGGGACTACCAGGAGCAGACTACCATTGTGTAGAGAGACACGGGGACCACCCTGAGCAGACTACCATTGTGTAGAGAGACACAGGGGACTACCAGGAGCAGACTACCATTGTGTAGAGAGACACGGGGACTACCATGAGCAGACTACCATTGTGTAGAGAGACAAAGGGGACTACAAGGAGCAGACTACCATTGTGTAGAGAGACACGGGGACTACCATGAGGAGACTACCATTGTGTAGAGAGACACGGGGACTACCAGGAGCAGACTACCATTGTGTAGAGACACACGGGGACTACCATGAGCAGACTACCATTGTGTAGAGAGACAAAGGGGACTACAAGGAGCAGACTACCATTGTGTAGAGAGACACACGTAGGGAGACTACCAGGAACAGACTACCGTTGTGTAGAGACAGGGGGACTACAATGAGCAGACTACCATTGTGTAGAGAGACACGGGGACTACAATGAGCAGACTACCATTGTGTAGAGACACAGGGGACTACCATGAGCAGACTACCATTGTGTAGAGAGACACGGGGACTACCATGAGCAGACTACCATTGTGTAGAGAGACACGGGGACTACCAGGAGCAGACTACCATTGTGTAGAGAGACGAGGGGACTACCAGGAGCAGACTACCATTGTGTAGAGACACAAAGGGGACTACAAGGAGCAGACTACCATTGTGTAGAGAGACACAAGGGGGACTACCAGGAGCAGACTACCATTGTGTAGAGACACAGGGGACTACCATGAGCAGACTACCATTGTGTAGAGACACGGGGAGACTACCAGGAGCAGACTACCATTGTGTAGAGAGACACGGGGACTACCAGGAGCAGACTACCATTGTGTAGAGACACGGGGAGACTACCAGGAGCAGACTACCATTGTGTAGAGAGACACAGGAGACTACCAGGAGCAGACTACCAATGTGTTGAGAGACACGGGAGACTACAATGAGCAGATTACCATTGTGTAGAGAGACACAGGAGACTACAATGAGCAGACTACCATGTGTTGAGAGACACAGGGGACTACCATGAGCAGACTATCATTGTGTAGAGACACGGGGACTTCCAGGAGCAGACTACCATTGTGTAGAGACACAGGGGACTACCCTGAGCAGACTACCATTGTGTAGAGCTGACACGGGGACTACCATGAGCAGACTACCATTGTGTAGAGACACAGGGGACTCCAGGAGCAGACTACCATTGTGTTGAGAGACACAGGGGACTACCGCGAGCAGGCTACCATTGTGTAGAGAGACACGGGGGACTACCAGGAGCAGACTACCATTGTGAAGAGAGACACGGGGGACTACCAGGAGCAGACTACCATGAGCAGACTACCAGGAGCAGACTACCAGGAGCAGACTACAATCAGCAGAGTACCATGAGCAGACTACCATTGTGTAGAGAGACACGGGGGACTACCATGAGCAGACTACCGTTGTGTAGAGAGACACGGGGGACTACCAGGAGCAGACTACCAGGAACAGACTACCATTGTGTAGAGAGACACAGGGGACTACCATGAGCAGACTGCCATTGTGTAGAGAGACACGGGGGACTACCAGGAGCAGACTGCCATGAGCAGACTACCATAGTGTAGAGAGACACGGGGGACTACCATGAGCAGACTACTATTGTGTAGAGAGACACGGGGGACTACCATGAGCAGACTACCATTGTGTAGAGAGACACAGGGGACAACCAGGAGCAGACTACCATTGTGTAGAGAGACACAGGGGACTACCAGGAGCAGACTACCATTGTGTAGAGAGACACGGGGGACTACCATGAGCAGACTACCATTGTGTAGAGAGATACGGGGGACTACCATGAGCAGACTACTATTGTGTAGAGACACAGGGGACTACCAGGAGCAGACTACCATTGTGTAGAGAGACACGGGGGACTACCAGGAGCAGACTACCATTGTGTAGAGAGACACCGGGGACTACCAGGAGCAGACTACCATTGTGTAGAGAGACACGGGGGACTACCAGGAGCAGGCTACCATTGTGTAGAGAGACAAAGGGGACTACAAGGAGCAGACTACCATTGTGTAGAGAGACACGGGGGACTACCAGGAGCAGACTACCATTGTGTAGAGAGACACGGGGGACTACCAGGAGCAGACTACCATTGTGTAGAGAGACACGGGGGACTACCATGAGCAGACTACCATTGTGTAGAGAGACACGGGAGACTACCAGGAGCATACTACCATTGTGTAGAGAGACACGGGGGACTACCAGGAGCAGACTACCATTGTGTAGAGAGACACGGGAGACTACCAGGAGCAGACTACCATTGTGTAGAGAGACACAGGAGACTACCAGGAGCAGACTACCATGTGTTGAGAGACACAGGAGACTACCATGAGCAGATTACCATTGTGTAGAGAGACACAGGAGACTACAATGAGCAGACTACCATGTGTTGAGAGACACAGGGGACTACCATGAGCAGACTACCATTGTGTAGAGAGACACGGGGGACTACCAGGAGCAGACTACCATGAGCAGACTACCATAGTGTAGAGAGACACGGGGGACTACCATGAGCAGACTACTATTGTGTAGAGAGACACGGGGGACTACCATGAGCAGACTACCATTGTGTAGAGAGACACAGGGGACAACCAGGAGCAGACTACCATTGTGTAGAGAGACACGGGGGACTACCAGGAGCAGACTACCATTGTGTAGAGAGACACGGGGGACTACCATGAGCAGACTACCATTGTGTAGAGAGATACGGGGGACTACCATGAGCAGACTACTATTGTGTAGAGAGACACAGGGACTACCATGAGCAGACTACCATTGTGTAGAGAGACACGGGGACTACCAGGAGCAGACTACCATTGTGTAGAGAGACACGGGGACTACCAGGAGCAGACTACCATTGTGTAGAGAGACACAGGGGACTAAGGAGCAGACTACCATTGTGGAGAGAGACAAAGGGGACTACAAGGAGCAGACTACCATTGTGTAGAGAGACGGGGGACTACCAGGAGCAGACTACCATTGTGTAGAGAGACGGGGACTACCAGGAGCAGACTACCATTGTGTAGAGAGACACGGGGACTACCATGAGCAGACTACCATTGTGTAGAGAGACACGGAGACTACCAGGAGCATACTACCATTGTGTAGAGAGACACGGGGGACTACCAGCAGACTACCATTGTGTAGAGACACGGGAGACTACCAGGAGCAGACTACCATTGTGTAGAGAGACACAGGAGACTACCAGGAGCAGACTACCATGTGTTGAGAGACACAGGAGACTACAATGAGCAGATTACCATTGTGTAGAGAGACACAGGAGACTACAATGAGCAGACTACCATGTGTTGAGAGACACAGGGGACTACCATGAGCAGACTATCAATGTGTAGAGAGACACGGGGGACTTCCAGGAGCAGACTACCATTGTGTAGAGAGACACAGGGGACTACAAGGAGCAGACTACCATTGTGTAGAGCGACACAGGGGACTTCCAGGAGCAGACTACCATTGTGTTGAGAGACACAGGAGACTACCGCGAGCAGGCTACCATTGTGTAGAGACACGGGGACTACCAGGAGCAGACTACCATTGTGAGAGAGACATGGGGACTACCAGGAGCAGACTACCATGAGCAGACTACCAGGAGCAGACTACCAGGAGCAGACTACAATGAGCAGAGTACCATGAGCAGACTGCCATTGTGTAGAGAGACACGGGGGACTACCATGAGCAGACTACCGTTGTGTAGAGAGACACGGGGGACTACCATGAGCAGACTACCAGGAACAGACTACCATTGTGTAGAGAGACACAGGGGTCTACCATGAGCAGACTGTCATTGTGTAGAGAGACACGGGGGACTACCAGGAGCAGACTACCATGAGGAGACTACCATAGTGTAGAGAGACACGGGGGACTACCATGAGCAGACTACTATTGTGTAGAGAGACACGGGGGACTACCAGGAGCAGACTACCATTGTGTAGAGAGACACGGGGGACTACCATGAGCAGACTACCATTGTGTAGAGAGACACGGGGGACTACCAGGAGCAGACTACCATTGTGTAGAGACACAGGGGACTACCAGGAGCAGACTACCAGGAGCAGACTACCATTGTATAGAGAGACACGGGGGACTACCAGGAGCAGACTACCATTAGCAGACTACAATGAGCAGACTACCATGAGCAGACTAATAATAATAATAACAATTATGTAGTTTTGTATAGCACTAAATTCCATAAAAACATATGCTCAAAGCGCAACATGGAACAGAATAATATACATTATAAAAGACTGGGTATTAGAGGGAAAATGATAATACTAGTGAGTCTGTGTACAGATTGGGATTCAGGCATTGTAGATGGTGAAGAGGTGAGTTTTCAGCTGTAACCTAAAATTGTCAAAGGATTTGATTCCTCTCATTTCTAAGGGAAGGTCATTCCAGAGCATCGTTGCCCTTAGTCCATATCCATTCAGTCTGTAAGGTGGGACTTTCAGGAGATGTTAGCTCCCAGAGCGAAGGTTTCTTGCTGGCCGATTTTCACAAAGGAGTTTATTAAGGTATGGTGGAGCTGTGCCCTCGCGGCACCTGAACGTCAAGCACAGTATCTTATACTTGATCATGGCTTCTACTGGAAGCCAGTGAAGGGCCTTGAGAACCGGAGTGATGTAACTCATCCTTGAAACCCGTGTAACAATCCTGGCGGTGGTGTTCTGTATCAGTTGGAGTTTCTTCAATGAAAATTTGGATATATTTGGACTATTGCCAACATATAGTCGCGATAGGACGAGTGATTGCATAATAGCTTTTTGTAGCATCAACAGTGAGGCAGTTCCGAATTTGACCGATGGATCGCAGATGGAAGTAGACAGACCTGCATAGGTTGTTCACATGATCTTCCATGGTCAGATTTGAGTCAATCACAATGGCCAAGCTTTTGACACATGATTTTGAAATCAATTTGTGAATGACAGATCGACAAACCAGTCTCTTCTATAGATTGTAGCTGTTGTTTTGTGCCTAGAAGAATGGCCTCTGTTTTCTCGGCATTCAATTTGAGCATCCTGTTCATCATCCATCTATGTATATCAGATGCACAGGCTGTGATGTTATTAAGAGCGGATGATGTCATCTCAGGTTTAAAAGTCTTGAACATTTGGGTATTGTCTGCATAGGAGTGTTCATTGACATGATGTTTTGTACCACCCGATCAATGCTGTTGCTGTTAAGAACAAAAGTACTGGTCCCAATACTAACCCTTGAGGGAACATCACACCGCAGGCCAGGGATACTGCACTTGACTTGTGATCACTGATGACAATTGACTGGTATCTCCCTGATAGATAAGATGAAAACAGGCTTAAATCTGCCCCTAGCCTTATTTCATGGGCAAGCACTTGCAGCAACATGTCGTGATCAACAGTGTCAAATGCCGCTGATAAATCAAGGAGGACCAGGGCTCCAACTATACCTTTGTCAATGCCAGATCTGAGGATATCAACCATACTGAGGACTGCTGTCTCCATACTGTGGTTCACTCTGTCAGCCGACTGGAATTCACTCAGTAAAGCATTGGAGTCAAGATGAGACTTCAGCCTGATGTTCACTGCTCGTTCAATAATCTTGGAGATGAATGTGATGTTTGACACTGGCCTGTAATTCTTCAGTTTCTCAGGGTCAAGGTTAGGTTTCTTTAAGAGTAGATGGATTACGGCCTGTTTCAGATTATCAGGGAACACACTGGTACCCAGACAGACGTTAACTAGAGCTGTGAATATGGGCAGGAGGACATCCAATATCTTCAGAAGAAGGTTGTTGGTACCGGATCAACAGAGCAACTAGTCTTCTTCGACGCAGGTAATTATTGCAACTACCTCCAATTCTGTGAATGGTTCCAGTGCAAGCAGAGGTTCACAGTCAGCAGAAAGGGAAACATCAACACCTGGAAAGCTGTCTCTGATAGTTTTTAATTTTGCAATCAAAGTACTCACTGAAGGAATCCGCCAAGTCCTTCTATGTTCATGTCTAGGTAGCTTTGGATCCTGCTTTCTCCCCAAAAATAGACTTCATATAATCATGAAGTAATCAAGCATTGCCACCGATTTCATGGATTTTCTTCTGAACGTCCATGTGTAGAGACTACCATTGTGGAAGAGAGATACAGGAGACTACCTTGAGCAGCAGTAGTAGCTGGGTTATCTCTGTACTATAGTCAGATGTAGGGGCTGGGTTATCTCTGTACTATAGTCAGATGTAGGGGCTGGGTTATCTCTGGACTATAGTCAGATGTAGGGGCTGGGTTATCTCTGGACTATAGTCAGATGTAGGGGCTGGGTTATCTCTGGACTATAGTCAGATGTAGGGGCTGGGTTATCAGATGTCTGTTATCTCTGTACTATAGTCCAGATGTAGCACTATAGGGGCTGGGTTATCTCTGGACTATAGTCAGATGTAGTAGCTGGGTTATCTCTGGACTATAGTCAGATGTAGTCAGATGGGGCTGGGTTATCTCTGTACTATAGTCAGATGTAGTAGCTGGGTTATCTCTGTACTATAGTCAGACTGTAGTAGCTGGGTTATCTCTGTACTATAGTCAGGTTATCTCTGTAGGGGTTGGGTTATTTCTGTACTATAGTCAGATGTAGTAGCTGGGTTATCTCTGTACTATAGTATAGTCAGATGTAGTAGTCAGATGGGTTATCTCTGTACTATAGTCAGATGTAGTAGCTGGCTGTACTATAGTCAGATGTTATCTCTGGACTATAGTCAGATGATGTATCTCTGGGGCTGGAGGTTATCTCTGTACTATATACAGATGCAGTAGCTGGGTTATCTCTGTACTAAAGTATTATGTAGTAGCTGGGTTACTTCTGTACTATGGTCAGATGTAGGAGGTGGGTTATCTCTGTACTATAGTCAGATGTAGGGGTTAGGTTATCTCTGTACTATAGTCAGATGTAGGGCGTGGGTTATCTCTGTACTATAGTCAACTGTAGGAGATGGGTTATATCTGTACTATAGTCAACTGTAGTGACTGGGTTTTCTCTGTACTATAGTCAACTGTAGGGGCTGGGCTATCTCTGTACTATAGTCAACTATAGGGGCTGGGTTATCTCTGCACTATAGTCAGATGTAGGGGCTGGGTTATCTCTGTACTATAGTCAGATGTAGGGGCTGGGTAATCTCTGTACTATAGTCAGATGTGGTATCTGGGTTATCTCTCTACTATAGTCAGATGTAGGAGGTGGGTTATCTCTGTACTATAGTCAGATGTAGGGACTGGTTTATCTCTGTACTATAGTCAACTGTACGGGGTGGGTTATCTCTGTACTATAGTGAACTGTAGCGGCTGGGTTATCTCTGTACTATAGACAACTGTATGGGGTGGGTTATCTCTGTACTATAGAGAACTGTATGGACAGGGTTATCTCTGTACTATAGTCAACTATAGGAGGTGTGTTATCTCTGTACTATAGTCAACTGTAGGAGGTGGGTTATCTCTGTACTATAGACAACTGTAGGAGGTGGGTTATCTCTGTACTAAAGTAAACTGTAGGAGGTGGGTTATCTCTATACTATAGTCAACTGTACGAGATGGGTTATCTCTGTACTATAGTCAACTGTAGGGGTTGAGTTATCTCTATACTATACTCAACTGTAGGAGGTGGGTTATCTCTGTACTATAGTCAACTGTAGTAGGTGGGTTATCTCTATACTATAGTCAACTGTAGGAGGTGGGTGACCTCTGTACTATAGACAACTGTTGGAGGTGGGTTATCTCTGTACTATAGTCAGATATAGGGGCTGTGTTATCTCTGTACTATAGTCAACTGTAAGGGGTGGGATATCTCTGAACTAAAGTGAACAGTAGGAGGTGCGTTATCTCTGTAGTATAGTCAACTGTAGGAGGTGGGTTATCTCTGTACTATAGTCAACTGTACGAGGTGGGTTATCTCTGTACTATAGTCAGATGTAAGGGCTGTGTTATCTCTGTACTATAGTCAACTGTAGTGGCTGGGTTATCTCTGGATTATCGTCAACTGTAGGAGCTGGGTTATCTCTGTAGTATAGTCAACAGTAGGGGCTGAGTTATCTCTGTACTATAGTCAACTTTAGGAGATGGGTTATCTCTGTACTACAGTCAACTGTAGGAGGTGGGTTATCTCTGTACTATAGTCAACTGTAGGGGCTGGGTTATCTCTATACTATAGTCAACTTTAGGAGGTGGAAGATCTCTGTACTATAGTCAACTGTAGGAGGTGGGTTATCTCTGTACTAGAGTCAAGTATAGGAGGTGGGTTATCTCTGTACTATAGACAACTGTAGGAAGTGGGTGACCTCTGTACTATAAACAACTGTTGGAGGTGGGTTATCTCTGTACTAGAGTCAACTATAGGAGGTGGTTTATCTCTGTACTGTAGTCAACTGTAGTGGCTGGGTTATCTCTGTACTAGAGTCAACTATCGGAGGTGGGTTATCTCTGTACTATAGTCAACTGTAGTTGCTGGATTATCTCTGTGCTATAGTCAGCTGTAGGAGGTGGGTTATCTCTGTACAATAGTCAACTGTAGGGGCTGGGTTATCTCTGTACTAGAGTCAAGTCTGTAGGAGGTGGAGTTATCTCTGTACTATAGTCAACTGTAGGAGCTGGTTATCTCTGTACTTTATAGTCAGATGTCAACTGGTTTATCTCTGTAGTGAGCTTCTATCTCTGTACTATAGTCAACTGTAGGTAGGTGGGTTATCTCTGTACTAGAAGTCAATCCCTGTATGGGCTTAACCAGTTACAGGAAGCATCTGTACTATAGTCAACTGTAGGGGCTGTGGGTTATCTCTGTACTATAGTCAACTAGACAACTGGAGGTGGGTTATCTCTGTACTATAGTCAACTGTAGGAGGTGGGGGGTTATCTCTGTACTACTGAGTCATCTCTATAGGAGGTGGGTTATCTCTGTACTATAGTCAACTGTAGTGGCTGTATCTCTGGAGGTGGGTGACCTCTGTACTATAGACAACTGTTGCATTAAAGGTGGGTTATCTCTGTACTAGAGTCAACTATAGGAGGTGGTACTATAGGTCAACTTTATGGGTTATCTCTGTACGTAGAGGTGGTTATCTCTGTGCTATAGTCAACTGTAGTGGCTGGGTTATCTCTGTACTAGAGTCAACTAGGTGGGTTATCTCTGTACTATGACAGCTGTGGGTTATCTCTGTACTATAGTCAACTGTAGGGCTGGGTTATCTCTGTACTATAGTCAACAACTGTAGGAGGTGGGTTATCTCTGTACTATAGTCAACTGTAGGAGCTGGGTTATCTCTGTACTATAGCAGACAACTGTAGGAGGTGGGTTATCTCTGTACTAAAGTATAGTCAACTATAGAGGTGGGTTATCTCTGTACTATAGTCAACTGTAGGAGGTGGAGTTATCTCTGTACTATAGTCAACTGTAGGAGGTGGGTTATCTCTGTACTATAGTCAACTGTAGGAGGTGGGTTATCTCTGTACTATAGTCAACTGTAGGAGGTGGGTTATCTCTGTACTATAGACAACTGTAGGAGGTGGAGTTATCTCTGTACTCATAGTCAACTATAGGAGGTGGGTTATCTCTGTACTATAGTCAACTGTAGGAGGTGGGTTATCTCTGTACTAGAGTCAACTATAGGAGGTGGGTTATCTCTGTACTATAGTCAACTGTAGTGGCTGGGTTATCTCTGTACTATAGTCAACTGTAGGAGGTGGAGTTATCTCTGTACTACCATAGTCAACTGTAGGGAGGTGGGTTATCTGTACCTGTACTATAGTCAACTGTAGTGAGGTAGGAGGGTTTATCTCTGTACCTATAGTCAACTGTAGGAGGTGGGTTATCTCTGTACTATAGTCAACTGTAGTGAGTGGGTTATCTCTGTACTATAGTCAACTGTAGGAGGTGGGTTATCTCTGTACTATAGTACTGTAGGATAGTCATCTCTGTACTGTAGGAGGTGGGTTATCTCTGTACTATATAGTCAACTGTTAGTGGCTGGGTTATCTCTGTACTATATAGTGAACTGTAAGGAGGTGGGGTTATCTCTGTACTATAGTCAACTGTAGGAGGTGGGTTATCTCTGTACTAGAGTCAACTGTATCTCTGGAGGAGGGTTATCTCTGTACTGTATAGTCAACTGTACTTCTGGAGGTGGGTTATCTCTGTACTATAGTCAACTATAGGAGGTGGGTTATCTCTGTACTATAGTCAACTGTTGGGGGTGGGTTATCTCTGTACTATAGACAACTGTAGGAGGTGGGTTATCTCTGTACTATAGTCAAACTGTAGGAGGTGGGTTATCTCTGTACTATAGACAACTGTTAGAGGTGTAGAACATCTCTGTACTATAGGAAGTGGTTTATCTCAACTAGTACTGGAGGTGGGTTATCTCTGTACTATAGTCAACTAGGAGGGTGGGTTATCTCTGTACTATAGATCAACTATAGGAGGAGGTGGTTTATCTCTGTACTATAGACAACTGTAGGAGGTGGGTTATCTCTGTACTATAGACAACTGTAGGAGGTGGTTTATCTCTGTACTAGAGTCAACTATAGGAGGTGGGTTATCTCTGTACTAGAGTCAACTGTAGGAGGTGGCTATCTCTGTTACCGGACTCTGGTGACTCTGTACTATAGACAACTGTAGGAGGTGGGTTATCTCTGTACTAAGAGAGACAACTGTCTGTACGGGCTCGCCCTCTACAGTTGTCTCTGTACCAGAGTCAACGGTAACCCGGATCGCTGCTTAACTATAATACGAAGATAATCACCCTATCTCTCAATACGAGACTCAACAGCTGCCGATTCGCATATTCAGTAACCACCCATACGAACCGACGATGGCTGAAGACCAACCATCCCACGGTCGACTTATAATGCCGAAGACAACCCATCTCGTACCGGTGACTTATAATGCTGGGAATAACCCACCTCCGGTTACTTTTAATGCGAGAACAACACCTCTGACCATAAACCGAGAGATAACCCGCGATTGACCCATAGTGAGACTCAGCCACCTCTATGATTGACATAATCCCCGAAGATATTGTCCGCCTGATTCTCACATAATGAGAACAACCTGCCAGACCATCTGAAGGCCAGCCTGTTCTCGTGCAGAAGTAACCACTTACGGAACAACTATGAATACGAGACAAACTTCCGATCTTGTCGATGGTGGGAATAACCCGCTACATCGATTGTAATGAGGCGGCGAATACCCGATCTGACTATGAACGAGTTACCCGGCTTGCAAAATGCTGGGCTGTGGTGCGGAATGACGGCACTTCGATTGACATAATGCGAGACCAACCCGGCTTCATTTGTGGGAATGACCACACTCTACGGCGACATGGCGGAAACCAATCGGCGACACGGTTGATATGTGCGAGACCAACCCGCACTCCGTTGACTTTCTGATACGGTAACTGCCACCGGTGTTTACGATGCGAGAGACACTCACTATAGTTGACTCAGTGCGAGATAACCCGCCTCCTGGATACCAGATGCGGGCCCGCGGCTTCAACGGTGTCTATATTCAGAGTCACCACTGACGATGGTAGAGACCGGCCATCTGAAGTTGACTGTAATACGAGATGATCCGCACTCTACTACGTTGACTTTATGAGCGGAATAACCCGGCCGCTGCTGACTTTATAACGGAGATAACCGGCCGACTTTATGGTGAGGCAACCCTATCTGACTGTTACCTCCGGCTACGTGCCCTCAGCTTGCGAGAGATGTTTCCAGCAACCGGTTGACTCAGTACGAATACCTCCGATATTGACTCCTGATGCAGAAACCGGCCATACGGACCAGACTACGATGCGAGACAAACCGCCTCTACTCGGATTGACTTTCTGGTGATAACCCGCACTCAACCGGTTTATGGTACGAGATCGCCCGCTCACGTTGTCTATGGCGGAGAAAACCCGCATAGCGACTTTCTGGTGCGAGATAACCTCTACGTTGACTCTGATGCGAGATAACCGCACTCAACGTTGTCTGCTCAGTGCAGCAACCGCACTCTATACTTGACTCTGAATAACCCGCACTCTATGGTTGACTTTCTGGCACGAGATAAACCGCACTCTACCGGTGTCATGGTACGGGGATAACCCACCTCTACTTGACTTTCTGATGCTGGATAATCTTTTCAGTTGACTTCTAATACGGAATATTACCTCAACGATTGACTCTGGTATGCAGAGATAACCCACCTCCGGTTATAATTGCGAGACAAAGCCGCTACGGTGTCTATCAGAACGGAGATAGCCCACTATGACGAATACGAGATAACCCGCATCTGATGACAATTACGAGATAAACCGCACTCGGTTGATCTGTAATTTACGGGGATAAAATCTGATTGATACAATACGAAGTAACCATCTCCTACGGTTGACTATGATACGAGTAACCTCGGCCTACTGATTGACTTACTACGGGGAATGGCAATCGGATGACGATAATCAGAGATAACCAACCATACGGTGTCTGCTCAGGTGAAATCGCGATAATGCAGTACGACAGTACGGATAAACCATCACCATATTCCACGGAATCCTCTATTGACTTTCAGTGAGATATTATCTTCCGGTTGACTGTCAGTGCGGAGATCAACGCGGCCTTACATCGAACTATAGTCTGATTATTACCTCGTACGGATTACATTTATGTCGAGGATAACCCGCACTCTACGATTGACTACCACTACGGAGATAACGCTCTACTCGATTCGCTTTTATTATCACTTACCCGGTCGACTATAGTGCGAGATAACGGCCCTATCGCGGGGAATAACCGCATCAACAATTACGGGGTCGCCCACTGATACGACACTCAATATTACCCATACCGGTCGACTATATTTTGGGGGTAACCCTCCCTACGGTTGATTATCCAATTCGAGATAACTCAACTTCCCCTCGACCGATAGTACGAGAATAACCCATCTCGTACGGTTGACGATATGAGATGACCACCTCTACGGTTACTTTTAGTACGAGATAACCATCTTCTACAGTTGACTATAGTCGGAGATAACCACCTCTATGGTTGACTTTGTAATTACGGAGATAAAACGCTATCAGTGTTATATTTTGAAGTATCAACCCGGTCATACCGGTTCTCTATAATGCAACCCACTTATACGGTGTCTATGGTGCGAAATAACCCGACCATCTACAGTTCATAATTGCAAATAACACCCGTACGGTTGACGATATTTTGAAGCAACCTACCTCTACGATTGACTATATTGCAGCAATCACACCGATTGACTATGAGGATATTACACCTCTACAGTTGCTGATGGAAGTTGACTACGGTGATCTTATGAGCGAGGATAACCCTCGGATGATAACACCTCTATCGGATGATATGTTTAGAATGACCTGTATCCTCGGTCTCGAACCCACTTGTCTATATTGAAGCCAGCCGCCGGTCTATGGTAATACCCATGCGAGGATAAACCGGTCTATCAATACAGAGATAACCCGCCTCTACGTCTTGCTATGGTGGAGATGGCGGATTGCGTCTGACTTTATGGTGCGGAAGTTACTTGGCCAAATGCATGGTGCGGGATTGGCGGCCCTGCAATCGACTATGATGCGGGAGCCAGCCCTATGGTCGGAGCTGTAGTGCGGGATGGTACGGTTGGGCTATGGTGCGAAGGCCGGTCGCTGCGGTTGGGCTGGTGCGGATATGGCCCGTCTCCTGCGGTTGATGGTGCGGAGATGGCCGTCGATATGGTGCGGGATGGCTAAACTGCATTAAGGCTCTGGTGAGATAATCGATCATCACCGGTAGCTGCTACATGCTTTGGTGAGTGGCGGCTGCGTGTATGTAGTGAGATGACGGCCTCTGACCTCAATTAACCGGCTATCCATCGACTATGTGCAGAGATAACCAGCTACATCTGACTATGTGCGGAGATGGCGGCTGCTGCGTGCGGGCTATGGTGCTGGAATGGCCCGGCCACAAATGCGATGAACGGAGGATGACGTACGGTTGTTATGGTGGGATGGCGGCTGCGTCGGCTATGGTGCAGGGTCGGCCTGCGTCATTTGGTCCGGAATGGCCAATACCGTCACGACATGGTCGGGATGGCTGACCGTCTGGGCTATGGTACGGGATGGCCGAAGCCCTACGTCGACATGGTCGGAATGGCAGCCCGTCGATATGGTCAGGGTTATTACAGCTATGGTGCAGAGATAGCCAGCCCCTACATCTGACTATAGTACAGAGATAGCCAGCCCCCTACATCTGACTATAGTACAGAGAGAATGGCAGCTACTACTGCTGCTCAAGGTAGTCTCCTGTATCTCTCTTCCACAATGGTGAGGGTCTCTACACATGGACGTTCAGAAGAAAATCCATGACATCGGTGGCAATGCTTGATAGCACTTCAGCGATTATATGAAGTCTATTTTTGGGGAGAAAGCAGGATCCAAAGCTACCCTAGACATGAACATAGAAGGACTTGGCGGATTCCTTCAGTGAGTACTTTGATTGCCAAAATTAAAACTATCAGAGACAGCTTTCCAGGTGTTGATGTTTCCTTTTCTGCTGACTGTGAACCTCTGCTTGCACTGGAGACCATTTCTAAGCAGGGTGGAAGTGGTTGCAATAATTACCCGTCGAAGAAGACTAGTTGCTCTGTTGATCCGGTACCAACAGCCTTCTTCTGAAGATATTGGATGTCCTCCTGCCCATATTCACAGCTCTAGTTAACGTCTGTCTGGGTACCAGTGTGTTTCCCTGATAATCTGAAACAGGGCGTAATCCATCTACTCTTAAAGAAACCTAACCTATGACCCCTGAGAGCTGAAGAATTACAGGCCAAGTGTCAAACATCACATTCATCTCCAAGATTATTGAACGAGCAGTGAACATCAGGCTGAAGTCTAAATCTTGAGCTCCAATGCTTTACTTGAGTGAATTCCAGTCGGCTGACAGAGTGAACCACAAGTATGGAGACAGCAGTCCTCAGTATGGTTGATATCCTCAGATCTGGCATTGACAAAGGTATAGTTGGAGCCCTGGTCCTCCTTGATTTATCAGCGGCATTTGACACTGTTGATCACGACATGTTGCTGCAAGTGCTTGCCCATGAAATAAGGCTAGGGGGTACAGATTTAAGCCTGTTTTCATCTTATCTATCAGGGAGATACCAGTCAATTGTCATCAGTGATCACAAGTCAAGTGCAGTATCCCTGGCCTGCGGTGTGATGTTCCTCAAGGGTTAGTATTGGGACCAGTACTTTTTGTTCTTAACAGCAACAGCATTGATCGGGTGGTACAAAAACATCATGTCAATGAACACTCCTATGCAGACAATACCCAAATGTTCAAGACTTTTAAACCTGAGATGACATCATCCGCTCTTAATAACATCACAGCCTGTGCATCTGATATACATAGATGGATGATGAACAGGATGCTCAAATTGAATGCCGAGAAAACAGAGGCCATTCTTCTAGGCACAAAACAACAGCTACAATCTATAGAAGAGACTGGTTTGTCGATCTGTCATTCACAAATTGATTTCAAAATCATGTGTCAAAAGCTTGGCCATTGTGATTGACTCAAATCTGACCATGGAAGATGATGTGAACAACCTATGCGCAGGTCTGTCTGCTTCCATCTGCGATCCATCGGTCAAATTCGGAAATGCCTCACTGTTGATGCTACAAAGGTATTATGCAATCACTCGTCCTATCGCGACTATATGTTGGCAATAGTCCAAATATATCCAAATTTTCATTGAAGAAACTCCAACTGATACAGAACACCACCGCCAGGATTGTTACACGGGTTTCAAGGATGAGTTACATCACTCCGGTTCTCAAGGCCCTTCACTGGCTTCCAGTAGAAGCCATGATCAAGTATAAGATACTGTGCTTGACGTTCAGGTGCCGCGAGGGCACAGCTCCACCATACCTTAATAAACTCCTTTGTGAAAATCGGCCAGCAAGAAACCTTCGCTCTGGGGCTAACATCTCCTGAAAGTCCACCTTACAGACTGAATGGATATGGACTAAGGGCAACGATGCTCTGGAATGACCTTCCTTAGAAATGAGAGGAATCAAATCCTTTGACAATTTTTAGGTTACAGCTGAAAACTCACCTCTTCACCATCTACAATGCCTGAATCCCAATCTGTACACAGACTCACTAGTATTATCATTTTCCCTCTAATACCCAGTCTTTTATAATGTATATTATTCTGTTCCATGTTGCGCTTTGAGCATATGTTTTTTTATGGAATTTAGTGCTATACAAAACTACATAATTGTTATTATTATTATTAGTCTGCTCATGGTAGTCTGCTCATTGTAGTCTGCTCCTGGTAGTCCCCGTGTCTCTCTATACAATGGTAGTCTGCTCCTGGTAGTCTGCTCCTGGTAGTCCCCTGTGTCTCTCTACACAATGGTAGTCTGCTCCTGGTAGTCCCCCGTGTCTCTCTACACAATGGTAGTCTGCTCATGGTAGTCCCCGTGTCTCTCTACACAATGGTAGTCTGCTCTGGTAGTCCCCCGTGTCTCTCTACACAATAGTAGTCTGCTCATGGTAGTCCCCGTGTCTCTCTACACTATGGTAGTCTCCTCATGGTAGTCTGCTCCTGGTAGTCCCCCGTGTCTCTCTACACAATGACAGTCTGCTCATGGTAGACCCCTGTGTCTCTCTACACAATGGTAGTCTGTTCCTGGTAGTCTGCTCCTGGTAGTCCCCCGTGTCTCTCTACACAACGGTAGTCTGCTCATGGTAGTCCCCCGTGTCTCTCTACACAATGGCAGTCTGCTCATGGTACTCTGCTCATTGTAGTCTGCTCCTGGTAGTCTGCTCCTGGTAGTCTGCTCATGGTAGTCTGCTCCTGGTAGTCCCCCATGTCTCTCTTCACAATGGTAGTCTGCTCCTGGTAGTCCCCCGTGTCTCTCTACACAATGGTAGCCTGCTCGCGGTAGTCTCCTGTGTCTCTCAACACAATGGTAGTCTGCTCCTGGAAGTCCCCTGTGTCGCTCTACACAATGGTAGTCTGCTCCTTGTAGTCCCCTGTGTCTCTCTACACAATGGTAGTCTGCTCCTGGAAGTCCCCCGTGTCTCTCTACACATTGATAGTCTGCTCATGGTAGTCCCCTGTGTCTCTCAACACATGGTAGTCTGCTCATTGTAGTCTCCTGTGTCTCTCTACACAATGGTAATCTGCTCATTGTAGTCTCCCTGTGTCTCTCAACACATGGTAGTCTGCTCCTGGTAGTCTCCTGTGTCTCTCTACACAATGGTAGTCTGCTCCTGGTAGTCTCCCGTGTCTCTCTACACAATGGTAGTCTGCTCCTGGTAGTCCCCGTGTCTCTCTACACAATGGTAGTATGCTCCTGGTAGTCTCCCGTGTCTCTCTACACAATGGTAGTCTGCTCATGGTAGTCCCCCGTGTCTCTCTACACAATGGTAGTCTGCTCCTGGTAGTCCCCCGTGTCTCTCTACACAATGGTAGTCTGCTCCTGGTAGTCCCCGTGTCTCTCTACACAATGGTAGTCTGCTCCTTGTAGTCCCCTTTGTCTCTCTACACAATGGTAGTCTGCTCCTGGTAGTCCCCCGTGTCTCTCTACACAATGGTAGTCTGCTCCTGGTAGTCCCCGTGTCTCTCTACACAATGGTAGTCTGCTCCTGGTAGTCCCCGTGTCTCTCTACACAATGGTAGTCTGCTCATGGTAGTCCCCTGTGTCTCTCTACACAATAGTAGTCTGCTCATGGTAGTCCCCCGTATCTCTCTACACAATGGTAGTCTGCTCATGGTAGTCCCCCGTGTCTCTCTACACAATGGTAGTCTGCTCCTGGTAGTCCCCGTGTCTCTCTACACAATGGTAGTCTGCTCCTGGTTGTCCCCTGTGTCTCTCTACACAATGGTAGTCTGCTCATGGTAGTCCCCCGTGTCTCTCTACACAATAGTAGTCTGCTCATGGTAGTCCCCCGTGTCTCTCTACACTATGGTAGTCTGCTCATGGTAGTCTGCTCCTGGTAGTCCCCCGTGTCTCTCTACACAATGGTAGTCTGCTCATGGTAGTCCCCTGTGTCTCTCAACACATGGTAGTCTGCTCATTGTAGTCTCCTGTGTCTCTCTACACAATGGTAATCTGCTCATGGTAGTCTCCTGTGTCTCTCAACACATGGTAGTCTGCTCCTGGTAGTCTCCTGTGTCTCTCTACACAATGGTAGTCTGCTCCTGGTAGTCTCCCGTGTCTCTCTACACAATGGTAGTCTGCTCCTGGTAGTCCCCCGTGTCTCTCTACACAATGGTAGTATGCTCCTGGTAGTCTCCCGTGTCTCTACACAATGGTAGTCTGCTCATGGTAGTCCCCGTGTCTCTCTACACAATGGTAGTCTGCTCCTGGTAGTCCCCCGTGTCTCTCTACACAATGGTAGTCTGCTCCTGGTAGTCCCCCGTGTCTCTCTACACAATGGTAGTCTGCTCCTTGTAGTCCCCTTTGTCTCTACACAATGGTAGCCTGCTCCTGGTAGTCCCCGTGTCTCTACACAATGGTAGTCTGCTCCTGGTAGTCCCCGTGTCTCTCTACACAATGGTAGTCTGCTCCTGGTAGTCCCCGTGTCTCTCTACACAATGGTAGTCTGCTCCTGGTAGTCCCTGTGTCTCTCTACACAATAGTAGTCTGCTCATGGTAGTCCCCGTATCTCTCTACACAATGGTAGTCTGCTCATGGTAGTCCCCGTGTCTCTCTACACAATGGTAGTCTGCTCCTGGTAGTCCCCTGTGTCTCTCTACACAATGGTAGTCTGCTCCTGGTTGTCCCCTGTGTCTCTCTACACAATGGTAGTCTGCTCATGGTAGTCCCCCCGTGTCTCTACACAATAGTAGTCTGCTCATGGCAGTCCCCGTGTCTCTCTACACTATGGTAGTCTGCTCATGGCAGTCTGCTCCTGGTAGTCCCCATGTCTCTCTACACAATGGCAGTCTGCTCATGGTAGTCCCTGTGTCTCTCTACACAATGGTAGTCTGTTCCTGGTAGTCTGCTCCTGGTAGTCCCCGTGTCTCTCTACACAGCTTGGTAGTCTGCTCATGGTAGTCCCCGTGTCTCTCTACACAATGGTAGTCTGCTCATGGTACTCTGCTGATTGTAGTCTGCTCCTGGTAGTCTGCTCCTGGTAGTCTGCTCATGGTAGTCTGCTCCTGGTAGTCCCCGTCTCTCTTCACAATGGTAGTCTGCTCCTGGTAGTCCCCGTGTCTCTCTACACAATGGTAGCCTGCTCGCGGTAGTCCCCTGTGTCTCTCAACACAATGGTAGTCTGCTCCTGGAAGTCCCCTGTGTCTCTCTACACAATGGTAGTCTGCTCCTTGTAGTCCCCGTGTCGCTCTACACAATGGTAGTCTGCTCAGGGTAGTCCCCTGTGTCTCTCTACACAATGGTAGTCTGCTCCTGGAAGTCCCCCGTGTCTCTCTACACAATGATAGTCTGCTCATGGTAGTCCCCTGTGTCTCTCAACACATGGTAGTCTGCTCATTGTAGTCTCCTGTGTCTCTCTACACAATGGTAATCTGCTCATTGTAGTCTCCCGTGTCTCTCAACACATGGTAGTCTGCTCCTGGTAGTCTCCTGTGTCTCTCTACACAATGGTAGTCTGCTCCTGGTAGTCTCCGTGTCTCTCTACACAATGGTAGTCTGCTCCTGGTAGTCCCCGTGTCTCTCTACACAATGGTAGTCTGCTCCTGGTAGTCTCCCGTGTCTCTCTACACAATGGTAGTCTGCTCATGGTAGTCCCCGTGTCTCTCTACACAATGGTAGTCTGCTCCTGGTAGTCCCCGTGTCTCTCTACACAGTGGTAGTCTGCTCCTGGTAGTCCCCGTGTCTCTCTACACAATGGTAGTCTGCTCCTTGTAGTCCCTTTATCTCTCTACACAATGGTAGTCTGCTCCTGGTAGTCCCCGTGTCTCTCTACACAATGGTAGTCTGCTCCTGGTAGTCCCCGTGTCTCTCTACACAATGGTAGTCTGCTCCTGGTAGTCCCCGTGTCTCTCTACACAATGGTAGTCTGCTCATGGTAGTCCCTGTGTCTCTCTACACAATGGTAGTCTGCTCATTGTAGTCCCCGTGTCTCTCTACACAATGGTAGTCTGCTCATTGTAGTCCCCCTGTCTCTCTACACAACGGTAGTCTGCTCCTGGTAGTCTCCCGTGTCTCTCTACACAATGGTAGTCTGCTCCTGGTAGTCCCCGTGTCTCTCTACACAATGGTAGTCTGCTCCTGGTAGTCTCCGTGTGTCTCTCTACACAATGGTAGTCTGCTCATGGTAGTCCCCGTGTCTCTCTACACAATGGTAGTCTGCTCCTGGTAGTCCCCGTGTGTCTCTACACAATGGTAGTCTGCTCATGGTAGTCCCCGTGTCTCTCTACACAATGGTAGTCTGCTCCTTGTAGTCCCTTTGTCTCTCTACACAATGGTAGTCTGCTCCTGAGTAGTCCCCGTGTCTCTCTACACAATGGTAGTCTGCTCCTGGTAGTCCCCTGTGTCTCTACACACAATGGTAGTCTGCTCAGGGTAGTCCCCGTGTCTCTCTACACAATGGTAGTCTGCTCATGGTAGTCCCCTGTGTCTCTACACAATGGTAGTCTGCTCCTTGTAGTCCCCCGTGTGTCTCTCTACACAATGGTAGTCTGCTCATTGTAGTCCCCCGTGTCTCTCTACACAATGGTAGTCTGCTCATGGTAGTCCCCGTGTCTCTCTACACAATGGTAGTCTGCTCCTGGTAGTCCCCGTGTCTCTCTACACAATGGTAGTCTGCTCCTGGTAGTCCCCTGTGTCTCTCTACACAATGATAGTCTGCTCCTGGTAGTCCCCCGTGTCTCTCTACACAATGGTAGTCTGCTCCTGGTAGTCCCCCTGTGTCTCTCTACTACACAATGATAGTCTGCTCATTGTAGTCCCCCGTGTCTCTCTACACAATGGTAGTCTGCTCATGGTAGTCCCCCGTGTCTCTCTACACTATGGTAGTCTGCTCCTGGTAGTCTGCTCCTGGTAGTCTATTCCTGGTAGTCTGCTCATGGTAGTCCTCCGTGTCTCTCTACACAATGGTAGTCTGCTCCTGGTAGTCCACTGTGTCTCTCTACACAATGGTAGTCTGCTCCTTGTAGTCCCCCGTGTCTCTCTACACTATGGTAGTCTGCTCCTGGTAGTCTGCTCATGGTAGTCCCCCCTGTCTCTCTACACAACGGTAGTCTGCTCATAGTAGTCCCCGTGTCTCTCTACAAGGGGTAGTGTGCTCATGGTACTCTGCTCATTGTAGTCTGCTCCTGGTAGTCTGCTCATGGTAGTCTGCTCATGGTAGTCTGCTCATGGTAGTCCCCGTGTCTCTCTCTTCACAAAGGTAGTCTGCTCCTGGTAGTCCCCCGTGTCGCTCTACAGAGAATGGTAGTCTGCTCCTGGTAGTCCCCTGTGTCTCTCTACACAATGGTAGTCTGCTCCTGGTAGTCTCCCCTGTGTCTCTCTACACAATGGTAGTCTGCTCATGGTGGTCCCCGTGTCTCTCTACACAATGGTAGTCTGCTCCTGGTAGTCCCCGTGTCTCTCTACACAATGGTAGTCTGCTCCTGGTAGTCCCCGTGTCTCTCTACACAATGGTAGTCTGCTCCTTGTAGTCCCCTTTATCTCTCTACACAATGGTAGTCTGCTCCTGGTAGTCCCCGTGTCTCTCTACACAATGGTAGTCTGCTCCTGGTAGTCCCCGTGTCTCTCTACACAATGGTAGTCTGCTCCTGGTAGTCCCCGTGTCTCTCTACACAATGGTAGTCTGCTCATGGTAGTCCCCTGTGTCTCTACACAATGGTAGTCTGCTCATTGTAGTCCCCGTGTCTCTCTACACAATGGTAGTCTGCTCATTGTAGTCCCCCCTGTCTCTCTACACAACGGTAGTCTGCTCCTGGTAGTCTCCCCGTGTCTCTCTACACAATGGTAGTCTGCTCCTGGTAGTCCCCTGTGTCTCTCTACACAATGGTAGTCTGCTCTGGTAGTCCCCCGTGTCTCTCTACACAATGGTAGTCTGCTCATGGTAGTCCCCCGTGTCTCTCTACACAATGGTAGTCTGCTCCTGGTAGTCCCCGTGTCTCTCTACACAATGGTAGTCTGCTCATGGTAGTCCCCCGTGTCTCTCTACACAATGGTAGTCTGCTCCTTGTAGTCCCCTTTGTCTCTCTACACAATGGTAGTCTGCTCCTGGTAGTCCCCCGTGTCTCTCTACACAATGGTAGTCTGCTCCTGGTAGTCCCCTGTGTCTCTCTACACAATGGTAGTCTGCTCAGGGTAGTCCCCCGTGTCTCTCTACACAATGGTAGTCTGCTCCTGGTAGTCCCCCGTGTCCCTCTACACAATGGTAGTCTGCTCATTGTAGTCCCCTGTGTCTCTCTACACAATGGTAGTCTGCTCCTTGTAGTCCCCCGTGTCTCTCTACACAATGGTAGTCTGCTCATTGTAGTCCCCGTGTCTCTCTACACAATGGTAGTCTGCTCATGGTAGTCCCCTGTGTCTCTCTACACAATGGTAGTCTGCTCCTGGTAGTCCCCCGTGTCTCTCTACACAATGGTAGTCTGCTCCTGGTAGTCCCCTGTGTCTCTCTACACAATGGTAGTCTGCTCATGGTAGTCCCCTGTGTCTCTCTACACAATGGTAGTCTGCTCCTGGTAGTCCCCTGTGTCTCTCTACACAATGATAGTCTGCTCATTGTAGTCCCCCGTGTCTCTCTACACAATGGTAGTCTGCTCATGGTAGTCCCCCGTGTCTCTCTACACTATGGTAGTCTGCTCCTGGTAGTCTGCTCCTGGTAGTCTATTCCTGGTAGTCTGCTCATGGTAGTCCTCCGTGTCTCTCTACACAATGGTAGTCTGCTCCTGGTAGTCCACTGTGTCTCTCTACACAATGGTAGTCTGCTCCTTGTAGTCCCCCGTGTCTCTCTACACTATGGTAGTCTGCTCCTGGTAGTCTGCTCATGGTAGTCCCCCCTGTCTCTCTACACAACGGTAGTCTGCTCATAGTAGTCCCCCGTGTCTCTCTACACAAGGGTAGTGTGCTCATGGTACTCTGCTCATTGTAGTCTGCTCCTGGTAGTCTGCTCATGGTAGTCTGCTCATGGTAGTCTGCTCATGGTAGTCCCCCGTGTCTCTCTTCACAAAGGTAGTCTGCTCCTGGTAGTCCCCCGTGTCTCTCTACACAATGGTAGCCTGCTCCTGGTAGTCCCCTGTGTCTCTCTACACAATGGTAGTCTGCTCCTGGAAGTCCCCTGTGTCTCTCTACACAATGGTAGTCTCCTCATGGTAGTCCCCCGTGTCGCTCTACAGAATGGTAGTCTGCTCATGGTAGTCCCCTGTGTCTCTCTACACAATGGTAGTCTGCTCCTGGAAGTCCCCTTTGTCTCTCTACACAATGATAGTCTGCTCCTGGTAGTCCCCTGTGTCTCTCAACACATGGTAGTCTGCTCATTGTAGTCTCCTGTGTCTCTCTACACAATGGTAGTCTGCTCCTGGTAGTCCCCTGTGTCTCTCTACACAATGATAGTCTGCTCATTGTAGTCCCCCGTGTCTCTCTACACAATGGTAGTCTGCTCATGGTAGTCCCCCGTGTCTCTCTACACTATGGTAGTCTGCTCCTGGTAGTCTGCTCCTGGTAGTCTGCTCCTGGTAGTCTATTCCTGGTAGTCTGCTCATGGTAGTCCTCCGTGTCTCTCTACACAATGGTAGTCTGCTCCTGGTAGTCCACTGTGTCTCTCTACACAATGGTAGTCTGCTCCTTGTAGTCCCCCGTGTCTCTCTACACTATGGTAGTCTGCTCCTGGTAGTCTGCTCATGGTAGTCCCCCTGTCTCTACACAACGGTAGTCTGCTCATAGTAGTCCCCCGTGTCTCTCTACACAAGGGTAGTCTGCTCATGGTACTCTGCTCATTGTAGTCTGCTCCTGGTAGTCTGCTCATGGTAGTCTGCTCATGGCAGTCTGCTCCTGGTAGTCCCCCGTGTCTGTTGTTCACAAAGGTAGTCTGCTCCTGGTAGTCCCCGTGTCTCTCTACACAATGGTAGCCTGCTCCTGGTAGTCCCCTGTGTCTCTCTACACAATGGTAGTCTGCTCCTGGAGTCCCTGTGTCTCTCTACACAATGGTAGTCTCCTCATGGTAGTCCCCGTGTCGCTCTACAGAATGGTAGTCTGCTCATGGTAGTCCCCTGTGTCTCTCTACACAATGGTAGTCTGCTCCTGGAAGTCCCTTTGTCTCTCTACACAATGATAGTCTGCTCCTGGTAGTCCCTGTGTCTCTCAACACATGGTAGTCTGCTCATTGTAGTCCCCGTGTCTCTCTACACAAGGGTAGTGTGCTCATGGTACTCTGCTCATTGTAGTCTGTCTCCTAGTAGTCTGCTCATGGTAGTCTGCTCATGGTAGTCTGCTCATGGTAGTCCCCCGTGTCTCTCTTCACAAAGGTAGTCTGCTCCTGGTAGTCCCCGTGTCTCTACACAATGGTAGCCTGCTCCTGGTAGTCCCCTGTGTCTCTCTACACAATGGTAGTCTGCTCCTGGAAGTCCCCTGTGTCTCTCTACACAATGGTAGTCTCCCTCATGGTAGTCCCCTGTGTCGCTCTACAGAATGGTAGTCTGCTCATGGTAGTCCCCTGTGTCTCTCTACACAATGGTAGTCTGCTCCTGGAAGTCCCCTTTGTCTCTACACAATGATAGTCTGCTCCTGGTAGTCCCCTGTGTCTCAACACATGGTAGTCTGCTCATTGTAGTCTCCTGTGTCTCTACACAATGGTAGTCTGCTCCTGGTAGTCCCTGTGTCTCTCTACACAATGATAGTCTGCTCATTGTAGTCCCCGTGTCTCTACACAATGGTAGTCTGCTCATGGTAGTCCCCGTGTCTCTCTACACTATGGTAGTCTGCTCCTGGTAGTCTGCTCCTGGTAGTCTGCTCCTGGTAGTCTATTCCTGGTAGTCTGCTCATGGTAGTCCTCCGTGTCTCTCTACACAATGGTAGTCTGCTCCTGGTAGTCCACTGTGTCTCTCTACACAATGGTAGTCTGCTCCTTGTAGTCCCCCTGTGTCTCTCTACACTATGGTAGTCTGTTCCTGGTAGTCTGCTCATGGTAGTCCCCCTGTCTCTCTACACAACGGTAGTCTGCTCATAGTAGTCCCCCCGTGTCTCTCTACACAAGGGTAGTCTGCTCATGGTACTCTGCTCATTGTAGTCTGCTCCTGGTAGTCTGCTCATGGTAGTCTGCTCATGGCAGTCTGCTCCTGGTAGTCCCCGTGTCTCTCTTCACAAAGGTAGTCTGCTCCTGGTAGTCCCCCGTGTCTCTCTACACAATGGTAGCCTGCTCCTGGTAGTCCCCTGTGTCTCTCTACACAATGGTAGTCTGCTCCTGGAAGTCCCCTGTGTCTCTCTACACAATGGTAGTCTCCTCATGGTAGTCCCCCGTGTCGCTCTACAGAATGGTAGTCTGCTCATGGTAGTCCCCTGTGTCTCTCTACACAATGGTAGTCTGCTCCTGGAAGTCCCCTTTGTCTCTCTACACAATGATAGTCTGCTCCTGGTAGTCCCCTGTGTCTCTCAACACATGGTAGTCTGCTCATTGTAGTCTCCTGTGTCTCTCTACACAATGGTAGTCTGCTCATGGTAGTCTCCCGTGTCTCTCAACACATGGTAGTCTGCTCATGGTAGTCTCCTGTGTCTCTCTACACAATGGTAGTCTGCTCATGGTAGTCTCCCGTGTCTCTCTACACAATGGTAGTCTGCTCCTGGTAGTCCCCCGTGTCTCTCTACACAATGGTAGTCTGCTCCTGGTAGTCCCCCGTGTCTCTCTACACAATGGTAGTCTGCTCCTGGTAGTCTGCTCCTGGTAGTCTGCTCCTGATAGTCTGCTCATGGTAGTCCCCTGTGTCTCTCAACACATGGTAGTCTGCTCATGGTAGTCTACTGTGTCTCTCTACACAATGGTAGTCTGCTCCTGGTAGTCTGCTCATGGTAGTCCCCCCTGTCTCTCTACACAACGGTAGTCTGCTCATAGTAGTCCCCCGTGTCTCTCTACACAAGGGTAGTGTGCTCATGGTACTCTGCTCATTGTAGTCTGCTCCTGGTAGTCTGCTCATGGTAGTCTGCTCATGGCAGTCTGCTCATGGTAGTCCCCCGTGTCTCTCTTCACAAAGGTAGTCTGCTCCTGGTAGTCCCCCGTGTCTCTCTACACAATGGTAGCCTGCTCCTGGTAGTCCCCTGTGTCTCTCTACACAATGGTAGTCTGCTCCTGGAAGTCCCCTGTGTCTCTCTACACAATGGTAGTCTCCTCATGGTAGTCCCCCTGTGTCGCCTCTCTACAGAATGGTAGTCTGCTCATGGTAGTCCCCTGTGTCTCTACACAATGGTAGTCTGCTCCTGGAAGTCCCCTTTGTCTCTACACAATGATAGTCTGCTCCTGGTAGTCCCCTGTGTCTCTCAACACATGGTAGTCTGCTCATTGTAGTCTCCTGTGTCTCTACACAAGTGGTAGTCTGCTCATGGTAGTCTCCCCGTGTCTCCTCAACACATGGTAGTCTGCTCATGGTAGTCTCCCTGTGTCTCTACACAATGGTAGTCTGCTCATGGTAGTCTCCCGTGTCTCTACACAATGGTAGTCTGCTCCTGGTAGTCCCCCGTGTCTCTACACAATGGTAGTCTGCTCTTGGTAGTCCCCTTCGTGTCTCTCTACACAATGGTAGTCTGCTCCTGGTAGTCTGCTCCTGGTAGTCTGCTCCTGATAGTCTGCTCATGGTAGTCCCCTGTGTCTCTCAACACATGGTAGTCTGCTCATGGTAGTCTACTGTGTCTCTCTACACAATGGTAGTCTGCTCCTGGTAGTCCCCCGTGTCTCTCTACACAATGGTAGTCTGCTCCTGGTAGTCCCCTGTGTCTCTCTACACAATGGTAGTCTGCTCCTGGTAGTCCCCTGTGTCTCTCTACACAATGGTAGTCTGCTCCTGGAAGTCCCCCGTGTCTCTCTACACAATGGTAGTCTGCTCCTGGTAGGGTCCCCCGTGTCTCTACACAATGGTAGTCTGCTCCTGGTAGTCCCCTGTGTCTCTACACAATGGTAGTCTGCTCATGGTAGTCCCCGTGTCTCTCTACACAATGGTAGTCTGCTCCTGGTAGTCCCCTGTCTCTCTACATTATGGTAGTCTGCTCCTCGCTCCCTGATAGTCTGTCTCTTGGTAGTCCCCGTGCCCCTCTCTACACAATGGTAGTCTGCTCATGGTAGTCCCTGTGTCTCTCTACACAATGGTAGTCTGCTCCTTTGTAGTCCCCTGTGTCTCTCTCACACAATGGTAGTCTCCTCATTGTAGTCCCCGTGCCCTCTACACAATGGTAGTCTGCTCATTGTAGTCCCCTGTGTCTCTCTACACAATGGTAGTCTGCTCCTTGTAGTCCCTCGTGTCTCTCTACACAATGGTAAGTCTGCTCCTGGTAGTCCCCGTGTCTCTCTTACACAATGGTAGTCTGCTCATGGTAGTCCCCCTGTATCTCTCTACACAATGGTAGTCTGCTCCATGGTAGTCCCCGTGTCTCTCTACACAATGGTAGTCTGCTCCTGGTAGTCCCCCCTGTGTCTCTACACAATGGTAGTCTGTTCTCTGGTAGTCCCCCTGTGTGTCTCTCTACATTATGGTAGTCTGCTCCTGGTAGTCTGCTCCTGGTAGTCCCCCGTGTCTCTCTACACAATGGCAGTCTGCTCATGGTAGTCCCCTGTGTCTCTCTACTCAATGGTAGTCTGCTCCTGGTAGTAGTCTGCTCATGGTAGTCCCCGTGTCGCTCTACACAATGGTAGTCTGCTCAGGGTATGTCCCCCTGTGTCTCTTAAGTACACAGTGGTAGTCTGCTCTGGAAGTCCCCTGTGTCTCTCTACACAATGATAGTCTGCTCTCATGGTAGTCCCCTGTGTCTCTCAACACATGGTAGTCTGCTCATTGTAGTCTCCCTGTGTCTCTCTCTACACAATGGTAGTCTGCTCATGGTAGTCTCCTGTGTCTCTCAACATATGGTAGTCTGCTCATGGTAGTCTCCTGTGTCTCTCTACACAATGGTAGTCAGCAGCTAACTTCCA